>NC_057805.1:342967079-343234113 GCF_018294505.1 Triticum aestivum
AAGGAGGGGGGGCCTGCTTGGAGGAGGGGGCAAGGCGGCGGGGCTCCGGCGGAGTCCGAGCCGGACACGGGCGCGGCGGCGCTGGCGTGCTCGCGGAGGAGATGCGCGGCTGGGCCGGCTGCTCGGCTGGGCCTCGGCCCGGTCGGGCGCGACGCGTTTTTTTTAAAACATTCCGCCGAAAAATTCATAGAAAAATAAATAAAAATCCAAAAAAGATAAAACAAAATTTCCCCGTCTAGTTAGAATAATTAGAACAGGGTGAACATTTTTTTTGATACAAAATGCAGTTTTGAAAATGTGCAATATTTTTAATGCAATTAAAATTGCAAATAAAATCCGAATAAAATCCAATATATGATTTTAATATTTTTCCTCCGATATTTCCATTGTTTTGGAGAAGTCATATTTTCTCCTCTCATTTATTTTTAAATGAAATATTTTTCCGGAGAGAAAATAATTAAAACCAAAATCCTCGTTTTATTATTTGATGAAAATCAAATATGAAAAATCGAGAAAATCCCCAACTCTCTCCGAGGGTCCTTGAGTTGCTTAGGATTTATCGAGGATTTGTCAAATGCAATAAAAAATATGATATGCAATGATGATCTATGTATAACATTCCAAATTAAAAATTTGGGATGTTACAATGAACCCTAGGCCTTGTTTCCTAGCATTGCAATACCGTTTGCGCTCACTTTTATCGCTTGCTACCTTGCTGTTTTTATATTTTCAGATTACAAATACTCATATCTATCATCCATATTGCACTTGTATCACCATCTCTTCGCCAAACTAGTGCACCTATACAATTTACCATTGTATTGGGTGTGTTGGGGACACAAGAGACTCTTTGTTATTTGGTTGCAGTGTTGTTTGAGGGAGACCATCTTCATCCTACACCTCCCACGGATTGATAAACCTTAGGTCATCCACTTGAGGGAAATTTGCTACTGTCCTACAAACCTCTGCACTTGGAGGCCCAACAACATCTACAAGAAGAAGGTTGTGTAGTAGACATCACCCCGTATATAAAGGAGCAAGGGAGGAGGCCGGCCGACCCTGTAGGGCGCGCCAGGAGGAGGAGTCCTCCTCCTAGTAGGAGTAGGACTCCCCTCTTTCCTACTCCTACTAGGAGGGGGAAAGGAAGGGGGAGAAGGAGAAGGAAAGGGGGCGCCGCCCCCCCTTCCTAGTCCAATTCAGACCAGAGAGGGAGGGGGCGCGCGGATTGCCCTGGCCGGCCCCCCTCTCTCTCCACTAGGGCCCAACAAGGCCCATTAACCCCCGGGGGGTTTCGGTAACCCCTCTCGCACTCCGGTAAAATCCCGATTTCACCCGGAACTCTTCCGATGTCCAAATGTATGCTTCCAATATATCAATCTTTATGTCTCTACCATTTCGAGACTCCTCGTCATGTCCATGATCATATCCGGGACTCCGAACTACCTTCGGTACATCAAAACATATAAACTCATAATACCAATCGTCACAGAACTTTAAGCGTGCGGACCCTACGGGTTTGAGAACTATGTAGACATGACCGAGACATGTCTCCGGTCAATAACCAATGGCGGAACCTGGATGCTCATATTGGTTCCTACATATTCTACGAAGATCTTTATCGGTCAAACCGTATAACAACATATGTTGTTCCCTTTGTCATCGGTATGTTACTTGCTCGAGATTCGATCATCAGTATCTCAATACCTAGCTCAATCTCATTACCGGAAAGTCTCTTTACTCGTTCCGTAATGCATCATCCCGCAACTAACTCATTAGTCACATTGCTTGCAAGGCTTATAGTGATGTGCATTACCGAGAGGGCCCAGAGATACCTCTCCGGCAATCAGAGTGACAGATCCTATTCTTGATCTATGCCAACTCCACGAACACCATCGGAGACACCTGTAGAGCACCTTTATAATCACCCAGTTACGTTGTGATGTTTGGTAGCACACAAGGTGTTCCTCCGGTATTCGGGAGTTGCATAATCTCATAGTCATAGGAACATGCATAAGTCATGAAGAAAGCAATAGCAGTAAACTAAACGTTCAAGTGCTAAGCTAACGGAATGGGTCAAGTCAATCACATCATTCTCCTAATGATGTGATCCCGTTAATCAAATGACAACTCATGTCTATGGTTAGTAAACTCAACCATCTTTGATCAACGAGCTAGTCAAGTAGAGGCATACTAGTGACACTATGTTTGTTTATGTATTCACACATGTATTATGTTTCCGGTTAATAAAATTCTAGCATGAATAATAAACATTTATCATGATATGAGGAGATAAATAATAACTTTATTATTTCCTCTAGGGCATATTTCCTTCACACGATAGGATGCGGCTCCACATATTCCTTTCGTTCTTGATAGTCCTTCCAAAATTTATGCCAATACTTGTTCCCCTTTTGCTCGGTGCCGCATATTGGTTCCATTATTGTGGCTAACGAACTTTTGACCAACAAGATGTCCTCAAAAGTTGAGAGTGTTGGACCTCTTGCCTTCGTCGTCTTTCCCTTCTTCTTCTTGCTCAAATTTTGGATCGGATGTTGTCCCAACTTCAAATGCAGTGCAAGTTGGCTTCCCCAATTTGTACTCCATTTGGGTCGGACCTTGATACGTCTCCAATGTATCCATGCCATGTTTACAATAATTTTATATGGTTTTGGTGCACTTTTATATAATTTTCACGGACTAACATATTAACCTAGCGCCCGACTGCCAGTTGTTGTTTTCTGCATGTTTTTGGTTTTCCAGAAAATCCATACCAAACAAAGTCCAAACGCGATGAATTTTTTTGATGATTTTTTCTGGAAGAAAAGAGACTCGGAAGCTTCGATGGAGTACTAGAAGACCCATAGGGGACCCACAAGGCAACAGGGTGCGCCCTGGGGGAGTACGCGCGTCCGCATGCCTTGTGCGCCCCTGTGGCACCTTTTCGCGTGATTCCAACGCTAAAAATTCGTATATATTCGGAAACCCCAAAAGTTAACCTAGATGAGTTTTTCCGCTGCCGCAAGCCTCTGTTCCAAAGAAACATCATACGGAGCTCCGTTCCGGCACCCTGCCAGAGGGGGGAAGTCATCACCGGAGGCCATCTTCATCATCCCCGCTGCTTCCATGATGAGGCAGGAGTAGTTCACCCTCGGGGTTGAGGGTATGTACCAGTAGCTATGTGTTTGATCTCTTACTCTCTCTCTCTCTCTCTCTCTCTCTCTCGTGATCTTGATAGGACACGATCTTGATGTACCACGAGCTTTGCTAATATAGATGAATCATATGGTGTTCTTCCCTCTCTATCTTTGTTGTGGTGAATTGAGTCTTACTCTTTGAGGTTTCATTATTATCGGATTGAATATTTGGATTTGAGAGTACTTGATGTATGTCTTACGTGTGGATACCCGTGGTCACAATGGGGTATTCTATTGGGTCACTTGATGTATGTTTTGGTAATCAACTTGCGGATTCTCGTGGTGACATTGGGGTAATCTAGGCAGAGAGGTTGATACACGTTTTCGTCCTACTTTCTCCGATAGAAACTTCGAGGGTACTTTTTGAAGTGTTTTGTGTTATATTGAATATTATGAATCCGAAATAGTTTGATGCATATCAAATAATTGACTCACGGATACTTGTGGTGACATTGGAATATCTAGGTCACATTTGAGTGGATTGATGTGTATCATATGGTGTTATTGTAGTACGGACTCTAGGGCTGTATGTGACACTTATAGGGATGGCTCAATAGATTGATCGGAAAGATAACTTTGAGGTGGTTCGCTACCTACAACAATTTCATCTTATGTTCTCCGCTATTGATATAACTTTGGAGTGATTCTTTGTGGCACAATGAGGGATTGTTATACAATTATGCTAGCACCGTTGAGAGATTGCACTAGTGAAAGTATGAACTCTTGGCCTTGTTCCTAAGCATTGAGACACTGTTTTTACTCACTTTTGTTACTTGCTACCTTATTTTTAATTGTTTGGATTATAAAAATCTATTTCTACCATCCATATTACACTTGTATCACCATCTCTTTGCCGAACTAGTGCACCTATACAACTTACAACTGTATTGGGTATGTTGGGGACACAAGAGATTTCCTGTATTTGATTGCAGGGTTATTTGAGAGAGACCATATTCATCCTATGCCTCCCACAAATTGATAAACCTTAGGTTATCCACTTGAGGGAAATTTCCTACTGCCCTACAAATCTCTACGCTCGGAGGCCCAATAGAGTCTAGAAGAATAAAAGTTGCGTAGTAGACATCAGACCTTGATTATCATTGATCAAGTCCGATAGGAACACCTCCAAATTGATCATGGTTTGCAAGCATTCATCATGTCCGAAATGAACTAGGAGTCTATGCAAAACATTGAACATGTCATATGGAAAGTTGATCGGATAGGAGCAACAAAAACATACCGACTCTTGTTCTGTCATTCCGTCGAACATGTTTTGGGCAGCCCGGGCGCCGCCAGTGCCCATGCTCATCCATGCCCAAACTAGCTGCAGCGAGTGACATACGTTCACTGCCGTCATCTGTGTGGGTGGAAAGCTCTCTGGAATTCCCCAACAGGCCCTCAGATCCTCCTCTGTCCCAATGTGGTCCGACGGCGCAATTCGCTTCGGCGGACGGATGGATGGGTGCGGGGTTTCGGGCATGGCGTGGGCGGGACAGTTGCTCGTCCAGATCCGCATGTCCCTGCGATGCCACCGCCGCTTTCCTATCTCACTGCCGATGTCGTCGCATCCTCCGGTTTGCACGACAAAGCCAAGGACGGGACATCGACGGACGAGGCGAACGCAGTCTCCGTCAGGACGACCGAGGACGGGCTGGACGACATCTAGGGTGGTGGATCAGGACCGGTGGTGAGCAAGCGTGGCGAACGGCGGGGGCTCTATTGCGGGAAATGTAGGAGGGGGTGGGAGGAGGAAGGATGTGATGGATTTGGTGCAAATTGTGGTGGGGTAGGGCTGTCGGCACCTGGAGGATGCGCTCGGGAGTCCCCATATCCATCTCATATTTGGGTTGGAGATGAGGAGTGCCGATCAGCCCGGCCATTTGAGGCTTGTTTAAGGAGCCCGTCTGGGTTGCATTTTTGTGACCGGTCAGTGACCGGGCCATCCACCCGGGCTTTGGAGGCGGGTTTGGGGCACCCGACTCTAGATGCTCTTATATATAGTGGGTTCTCCCCACACCACTATGTGATGTGTTGGCCTCTCGATTGAACCGGCAGGTGATACTTTTGATGAAATAGTTTGGTGCGAGCGAGAGACCTTTTTAACAAGGAGAATCACTTTAGTTTTCCGTGTGCAAGGCCCCTCACTATAAATGTGAGAGAAAGATAATATCACACGCGCTCGCCTGGCCTTGCTCGGGCAGGGGTGAAGGCCGTGGGCATTCTACATGCGACATACGCGTGAATGGTCAGCCGAAATTCAGTCCATGGTCCTGCAGGAGCGCTGCTTCCTTTTGCCAGTTTATTATTTAATGTCTTGGTATATAAGCTGATTGTTTCTTGTCTGGTAAGTTTATGACTTAGAAACCAAGTTGGTTTGAGATCATGATCGTGACACAAAACCGCCTCTGGTTCTCCTATATATACACAACTTACCGGACACGGCCAAAAACACACGTCGAGCTAGGGTTTTTGCCTCCTCTCTCTACTTGCGTCACCCCTGTAGTATACTCCATACCAAAAGCCATTAGTGGTCAGCACCATCGTTGTTATTCATGATGTGTGACACAACAGAGAGACTGCGGCCAATGTTTGGACCCATGTGAAGATGTGGCCTGCATATGTAGTCTGAAAAATCACAGTGCATGACATGTATTTTAGTCCCACCTCGCTAGGCAAGGAGGTGGGAGACCGGTTTATAAGGTTGAGTTCATGTAGTGTTGCAAATACTAGAAACACACATTGCATTGAACCCCGTAACTAGCGTGTGCGCTCGCATTAAATAGTGCGGCTTAGACTTGGGATTCTATATGCTTTGTATTGCGCTGCCTCCCTTGTATTTTTTTATGCCTTTTCTCTCAACTCTTTTTACCACAATTTGCAAGTGATGCACATGAGGAATGTCGATTTTCATGTTGTCCCACATGATTGATGTGGATGGCCATTGAAATGTGTACTATTCTTGGGTTGCCTCCTCAGATTGAGGGACACAAAAGATCATTGAAATATGCACGTCCGGCTGGATCTGGTCCGGTGAGTCAGGTGCGGCGCCGGGCAAAATCTATGATCTATAGAAAAAAATCAAAGAAACTATTCAAAGTTGTTGTTCGTATGAGTTTAGGGTTCAAGTGTTGTATTGTGACACTTGTGTTCCTTCTCTTGGTTCTCTTACCATACAATGTAATTTCTAGAACATTCTAGCACCTTCCAATACACTTTAGGATATTATTGGGACACTCCTTGACCTTTCAGAACCCTTCCCTTTCATTCTCAACAAAACGTAGTAGGCGAGACGAGAGTTATACTCGCTGCAAGCAAGGTATAAATCTTGCGTTGCAATCAATACCGCAAGCGTTGCTCATGCTGGATAGCATCGCTTGTTACATGAGCCAACCCATCTGCTTCCGAGCAACACCGAAAGAGATCTATCGCAATGTGTGTTCCTAAATATAAGATGTTCTGCTAGTTTAAAATGAACTACGAAAACGTCTTACATTTTAGAATAGAAGATGTACGTGCAAGCCTCCAAGTGAGCTAGTCAGCGCATTTTTATCCCAAAAAAATCCACTTTTCAAAATTTCTGTTAGTTTTATTTTAATAAAAAATATGAATTACAAGACGTGAGTGAATTAAAAAAATGTTCAAGAATACCAAGAAAGTTCATGAATCAAAAACATGTTCGTGATTTCAAAGCAATATTACGGAATACAAAAAAGTTCTTGAAATCAAAAAATGTTTGTGATTACAAATAAATGTCTGCAAATTTAGAAAAATGTTCATCAATACATAAAGATTTCACAGACTCAAGAAAAAGTTTGGGCATTAAAAAAATTCCGTCAAATTCAAAAGAAAATTATGAATTTGGAAAAAGTCCTCAAATTTAAAAAACAATTTTGAAGTAAAAAAACAATCAAGTTTTGGGGGGAAACATTTTTTTAAAATCAACAATTTTTCAAAACTACAATCAAAATTTTATATTCCAAACAATTTATGAAAATCAAATATTTTTAAAAACAATCCAAACATATTTTGAAATTGTGGAAAAATTTAGAATTTTACACATTTTTTGAATACCCGAACAATTTTTGAAAAGCTCAAACAATTTTTGAAATCCATAAAAAATTCATAACGATTTTTAAATCTTGAATAATTTTGAGTTATTTGAAAAAATAAACAAAAAAGATTTTTTTAAAGAAAAAATAAAATCAGAAATCAATAAAGAGTTGAAAAAACCGGCTAGGAATCTTCTAGGAAGTTGCCAAACCCAATCAAACCTTATTGGAACCTACTAAAATGTTTCCAAAGCCATTCCAAGGAATCCCTTCTGTTTGCCTCTAATGGGCCAGCCCAACTCGGGCGCTCGACAGACGATCATTAGAGAGAAACAGATCCCTATGCGCCCAGCCTAACTCTATTGTGAAGTGCTTAGAGTTGGGCCCTTATAACGTGGGGGCCCTATGCGGCATAGGTTAGACATCCCTAGGCCCGGGCCTATCTTCTGCATGCATATTTCACAAAAATATGGTGGCAAGAAGTTTACTTCCCCAACTGGCACGACTCATCTTGTCCCCAGCACCACCTCCCTCATCGCTACCTTTCGCTGCAACATTTACCTTCCTGTCGACCTAGTCATCACCTTTTCTACTCAGCCAGTGCCCCCGCTGCCTCCCCCGGCCATTGGAAGTCAATGCATGTTGTCCTTCCCTATTGTACTCGATGTCAGGTGTTTAGTTATTCTATACTAGAAGAACGCCCGTGCGTTGCAACGGGGCCACATTAACTTTAAGAGTTCAATATAATATTCTCATACATATCAAGTGACATTGGCGACCTTTTTACACTCAAATCCTCACACACTCTCGCCCTCCCTCTTCCTCACTCTCTCTCCCCCTCTCTCCCTCTCTCTCTCTAACACACACACACACATATCCATCTTATTGGGTACGGGACCATAATCCATTTATTTCACACACACACACACATGCTAGTGCATAACAGTATGGATTATGTGTATTATATTTGCCACCACAACTGAGGGAATTAATTTTATGTAAATCGGCCAGCCACAGCTCCAAGAATGCGCAGAGGAGGTGGACCGGGTCAGCGTCGGCGCCGTCCGGCGCGGGCCACGAGCCCGCTTCCAAGTGCGTCTGCGCGCCGGCCACCCACGCCGGGTCCTTCAAGTGCCGCTTCCACCCCACCAACTCCCAGGCCAGGGAAGCCGCCCTTCTTCGCCCCCTTCACCGGCCGCAGCCAACGCGGTGCCGCGGCATCCGGCCTCGCCGTCCTCCTCCTCCGGCACCGTCGTGACCCAGTGATGCAGCCCAAGCATCGGCCTCGAGAATCAAGAATGCTCGACAACGGAGAGGGAAGGGAAGATCATATGCATGTCATAAGAAAGGGAGTTTATTTACTGCTCCCTCTATGTATTGTTTTCTTTGTTTGGAGATTGATTACCATCCGTGAGTTAAGGTAAGGTTAATGTGATTGAGCGATTTTTCTGAAAATCAATTATTTGTTTTCTAATTAATGTGATTGAGTGATTTAAGGTAAGGTTAATTAATTTAGATTTGATCTTTAGAGATTGTTCGTGATTGATTCTACATTACTAAATAACTTGCGCCAGTATGGAAAGTTCTGATCTGTTCAGATTTCTTTCGTTGTGTGAGAGGGTGACGCGAAAATAAACCGATGAAGTGGGGGGAGGGGACAAAAAAATCTACGAAAAAACCCAGCGAAGATGGGAGGAGGTACCAAAAAACCATGGGAGGTGGGACGAAAAAAAACCTGGAAGTGAGACTACCAACTGCTCCATTAGGAGTAGAGACTACTTAGAGAAGCAATTTTTTTTCTTGTGCGACCTTTTGTTTAGGTATATCTGCCTTTTCCTAGACTGTATTGTAACACTTTTGTTCCTTCTCTTGGTTCTCTTACCAAAGAATTCAATTTAAATTCCAAATGATAAGTGCTACATGTCAGGAATTTCAATTTTTAGTCTGAATGCCTTTGTAGCCGTCTGATTACCAGCACAAATCTTAGTGCGTGATATGTCTCCAACATATCTATAATTTTTTATTGTTTAATGTTGTTATATTATCAATCTTGGATGTTTTATATACATTTACTAGCAACTTTATATCATTTTTTTGGGACTAACCTATTGACATAGTGCCCAGTGCTAGTTGCCTTTTTTGCTTGTTTTTACTTTGCAGAATATCAATACCAAACGAACTCCAAATGCCACGAAACTTTTTGGAGATTTTTTCTGCCCAGAAGACACCTAGGGAGCCAAAGAAGCACACGGGAGGAGGACCATGGGGCCTACTAGGCCCCAGGACGCGCCAGGGGCCCCAAGCGCGCCCTGGTGCATAGTGGAGTCCACGGTCACCCTTTTGACCTACCTCCGCCTCTATAAATACTCTAAAATCCCAAAAAACCTGGGGAGTCGACGAAGCACTTTTCCAGCCGCCGCAAGTTTCAGAACCACGAGATCCAATCTAGAGGCCTTTTCCGGCACTCTGCCGGAGGGGGAAATGATCACGGAGGTGTTCTTCATCATCCTTACCGCCCCTCCGATAATGAGTAAGTAGTTTACTGATACGTCTCCAACGTATCTATAATTTATGAAGTATTCATGCTGTTATATTATCCTTCTAGGATGTTTTATATGCATTTATATGATATTTTATATGATTTTTGGGACTAACCTATTAACCTAGAGCCCAGTGCCAGTTTCTGTTTTTCCTTGTTTTTGAGTATAGCAGGAAAGGAAAACCGAACGGAGTCCAATTGACTTGAAACTTGACAGAGCTTATTTTTGGACCAGAAGAAGGCCATGGAGTGAAAGAGTTGGGCCAGAAGAGTCCCGCGCTGCCCACGAGGGTGGGAGGCGTGCCCACCCCCTGGGCGCGCCCCCTACCTCGTGGACATCCCGGAGACCCCCCTGACTTGTTCCCGACGTCAAAACCTCTTATATATACAGAAACCCCCAGAACATAACCTAGATCGGGAGTTCCGCCGCCGCAAGCCTCTGTAGCCACCGAAAACCAATCTAGACCTGTTCCGACACCCTGCCGGAGGGGGGAATCCCTCACCGGTGGCCATCTTCATCATCCTGGCGCTCTCCATGACGAGGAGGGAGTAGTTCACCCTCGGGGCTGAGGATATGTACTAGTAGCTATGTGTTTGATCTCTCTCTCTCTCTCGTGTTCTTGATTCGGCACGATCTTGATGTTTCGCGAGCTTTGCTATTATAGTTGGATCTTATGGTGTTTCTCCCCCTCTACTCTCTTGTAATGGATTGAGTTTTCCCTTTGAAGTTATCTTATCGGATTGAGTCTTTAAGGATTTGAGAACACTTGATGTATGTCTTGCATGTGCTTATCTGTGGTGACAATGGGATATTCACGTGATCTACTTGATGTTTTGGTGATCAACTTGCGAGTTCTGTGACCTTGTGAACTTTTGCATAGGGATTGGCAGACGTTTTCGTCTTGACTCTTCGGTAGAAACTTTGGGGCACTCTTTGAAGTACTTTGTGTTGGTTGAATAGATGAATCTGAGATTGTGTGATGCATATCGTATAATCATACCCATGGATACTTGAGGTGACATTGGAGTATCTAGGTGACATTAGGGTTTTGGTTGATTTGTGTCTTAAGGTGTTATTCTAGTATGAACTCTGATAGATCGAACGGAAAGAATAGCTTTGTGTTATTTTACTACAGACTCTTGAATAGATCGATCAGAAAGGATAACTTTGAGGTGGTTTCGTACCCTACAATAATCTCTTCGTTTGTTCTCCGCTATTTGTGACTTTGGAGTGACTCTTTGTTGCATGTTGAGGGATAGTTATATGATCCAATTATGTTATTATTGTTGAGAGAACTTGCACTAGTGAAAGTATGAACCCTAGGCCTTGTTTCCTAGCATTGCAATACCGTTTACGTTCACCTTTATCATTAGTTACCTTGCTGTTTTTATATTTTCATATTAGAAATACCCATATCTACCATCCATATTGCACTTGTATCACCATCTCTTCGCCGAACTAGTGCACCTATACAGTTTACCATTGTATTGGGTGTGTTGGGGACACAAGAGACTCTTTGTTATTTGGTTGCATGGTTGTTTGAGAGAGACCATCTTCAACCTACGCCTCCCACGGATTGATAAACCTTAGGTCATCCAATTGAGGGAAATTTGCTACTGTCCTGCAAACCTCTGCACTTGGAGGCCCAACAACGTCTACAAGAAGAAGGTTGCATAGTAGACATCAAGCTCTTTTCTGGCGCTGTTGCCGGGAAGGTTAGTGCTTGAAGGTATATCTTTAGATCTTGCAATCGAATCTTTTAGTTTCTTGTTTTATCACTAGTTTAGTTTATAAAAGAAAACTACAAAAAAATGAAATTGAGGGTGCCTCATATGCTTCATCTTTTTAATATCTTTCATGAAAATAAGGATTCCGATAATTTTGCTCAATTGCTAGAGGAAGAATGCATTAGGATGTTTGGCACTAAATATTTGAATGATGAGCATGACTGCAATGTTGTTAGTATGAATTCTTTGAATATCCATAGTACTAATGATGATTGCACTAGTCATGATGAAAATGTCTCTTATAAGCATGTCAACTTTTGTGGAATACATAGAGCTTGCAAGCACACACCAAATAGGGAAGATAGATTTTGCAAGAGGCATAAGTATTTGGAAACTAAATGGTTGCAAGATAGGCTAGATGATTGTGCTGAAGGATTCAATATTTATCGCCATCCTTGTGAACTTTGCAATGAACATGGTCATTTAAAGCTTCAATGCTATTTGTTTCATGATCAAATCGTGTCTAAAAATTGTGATAACTTGATTACCCTTAAGCATCATAAAGATCTTAGTCTTCTTTTGGGGTATGAAGAAATGAAACGTATAACTGAGGGTATTCCAAAATTTAATCTTGATAGATTTGTTGATTTTGATCTAGAAGAAATTTATATGTATTGTGCGGTGAATTGCATTGAAAATCCTTATATTGCCAATTACATAAAGACAAGAAAACAAATAGAATATGAAGAGAATACTAATGAAAGGGAAGAGACTTCCCAATATCCTCCTATTATTTCTTATGATGAATCAGGTAACGAGGAGGAGCCTTCTATTCAACCAATCTCATTAATAAGGAGCTCCAAAAGGAGGATTAAACCCACACATGATGTGAAGATGAAAAATAAAAGACGGAGAAACAAAGGTAGAAAGGTATCCCTCCCAAATAATGTTGCTCCTATTACTCATTGTGATGACAATAATTGCTATACTATTGGTGCTATCCATTCTATTAATGATGAGAGTGATTATGCTTATGATATGAAAAGGCCCAAGCTTGGGGATGCTATGTTTGATGAGAATGGCATGTTTGAGAATTTATTTGGTGCAATTAATGTTTGTCCCAAGCTTGGGGATGCTATGTTTAATGAAGATGATATTTTTAGCCTCCCAAGTTTTGATGAGCAAATTTATTATGATGATAGCATGCTTCCTATTTTATGATGGTTATATTGATGAAAGTGGGTTTGGAAGAGTGTCAACTTTAGGAAGTAATGATCCCACTATTTTTGAGGGCGTTGAATCTTATTGTGACAATTATGAAAGTGGATTTGGAGAGGTCATGACTTTATTTAGTAACGATTCCACTATCTTGGAAGAGGTTTCAATTGATTATGATGAGAACAAAGTTGTTACCTATGATGATTATTGTGATGATACTTATGCTATAAATAGTAGTGATGAATATATTTATAAAACTTGTCATGATTATGATTACCCTTTTTCTGAACACTACTCTTTTAGCGTGGAAACAATTTATAGTATTCGAGTCTCTTATGATACTCCCACTATTCCGATTGAGAAGAATTTTGCTTATGTAGAGAGTAGTAAATTTTCTATGCTTGTAGATCATGAAAAGAATGCTTTAGGTGCTGGTTATATTGTTGAATTATTTCATGATGCTACTGAAAATTATTATGAGGGAGGAATATATGCTTGTAGGAATTTCAATAATATCAAGTTTCCTCTCTATGTGCTTAAAGTTTTGAAGTTATGCTTGTTTTGCCTTCCTATGCTAGTTGATTATTGTTCCCATAAGTTGTTTGCTCACAAAATCCCTATGCATAGGAAGTGGGTTAGACTTAAATGTGCTAGTCATATTCTTCATGATGCTCTCTTTATGTTTCAATTCTTATCTTTTATGTGAGCATCATTGAAATCATCATGCCTAGCTAGGGGCGTTAAACGTTAGCGCTTGTTGGGAGGCAACCCAATTTTATTTTTGTTCCTTGCTTTTTGTTCCTGTTTAGTAATAAATAAATCATCTAGCCTCTGGTTAGATGTGGTTTTATGTTTTAATTAGTGTTTGTGCCAAGTAAGACCTATAGGATCTTCTTGGATGATAATTATTTGATCTTGCTGAAAAAGACAGAAACTTTCTGCTCACGAAAACAATTGTTGAAAATCACCAGAAAGTGATAAAATACTGATTCCAATTGCAGTAGATCAATAATCAAATTATCTAGGTCGTCCTATTTTGGCAGATTTTTATGAGTTCCAGAAGTTTGCGTTTGATGCGGATTATTACAGACTGTTCTGTTTTTGACAGATTCTGTTTTCTATGTGTTGTTTGCTTATTTTGATGGATCTATGAGTAGTATCGGAGGGTATGAACCATAGATAAGTTGGAATACAGTAGATATTACACCAATATGAATTCAGAATTAGTTCACTACAGTACCTAAGTGGTGATTTATTTTCTTATACTAACGGAGCTTACGAGTTTTCTGTTAAGTTTTGTGTTGTGAAGTTTTCAAGTTTTGGGTAAAGATTCGATGGACTATGGAATAAGGAGTGGCAAGAGCCTAAGCTTGGGGATGCCCAAGGCACCCCAAGGTAATATTCAAGGACAACCAAAAGCCTAAGCTTGGGGATGCCCCGGATGGCATCCCCTCTTTCGTCTTCGTTCATCGGTAACTTTACTTGGAGCTATATTTTTATTCACCACATGATATGTGTTTTGCTTGGAGCGTCATTTTATTTTCTTTTGTTTTGCTTGCTGTATGAATAAAATACCAAGATCTGAAATTCTTAAATGAGAGAGAGTCTTCACATAGCTACATAATTATTTAACTACTCATTGATCTTCACTTATATCTTTTTGGAGTAGTTTGTCATTTACTCGTGTGCTTCACTTATATCCTATGAGTAAATGGTTGAATGATTTGAATGTCATAAATCTGAAATTATATATGTTTCATATGCCTTTCCCATGGGGAGTAATGCCTTCACATATAAGAAGTAGAGGTGGTAAATTTTTTGAAGGTTAGCAAACATTGTATTGGTCACTTGAACAATTCATGAAAGAATATTGAAGGAAGAGAGATTTCACATATAAATATACTATCTTGGACATCTTCTATGATTGTGAGCCCCATTAATTATTTTCAAACCTGAGCAAATTAGTTGAAGTTGGACAAGGAAGACAACATAATGAGTTATGCTTGGGTATATTTGTATAGAAGTTATATTGTTATGGATCCTCTAACATGTGGTGCTTGCTATTTAGAATCCTTTGCTAGCCAAAATATCTGTACTAAGCGGGAATACTGCTTGTGCATCCAAATTCCTTGAACCAAGTTTCTTCCATGAGTGTCCACCATATCTACCTATATGCGGTATTTACCTGCCGTTCCAAGTAAATTTGCATGTGCCAAACTCTAAACCTTCAAATAATAATCTGTTTTGTATGCCCGAATCGCTCATGTAGCGACTAGGGGCTGTCAGTATCTTCCATGCTAGGTGGGTTATTCTCACGATGAGTGGACTCCGCTCATCATTCACGAGAAAATGGCTGGTAACTGGGATGCCCAGTCCTATGATCAAAAGATCAAAAACAAATTCGCAAATAATTTAAACAAACTCCCCCAGGATTGTTGATAGTTGGACGGCACCCGTTGTTTCGGACAAGCCGTGGAGTGTGATTGTTGGTGGAGGGGGAGTAAAATCTTTACCTTTCTGTTTGGGAACTGCCTATAATGTATCTAGTATGGAAGATATTGGGAACTCTTGGTCGTTATGTTGACAATGAAAGCATACCTCTCAAAATTATTTTCATCTCTGTTTTAGCTTCGAGCTCTGGCACCTCTGCAAATCCCTGCTTCCCTCTGCGAAGGGCCTATCTTTTACTTTTATGCAAGAGTCAGTAGTATTCCTTCTCATTCCAACCTACTTTTTAGTTGGCAAGCATCATGTGGTGGAGAAAGATCTAAGCATATATGGCCATTCAAATATATTTGATCATGAATTATTATTGTTGACAATTATCTATATGATAAATAAGTTGGGAGGCGAAACATTAAGCCCCTATCTTTCTCTGTGTTCGATGGATGCTATTTGTTCTAAAAATATGCTTTGAGTGGTAGCAATCATGGAAGACTATATGATAGTTGAGTATGTGGGATTTGCTAAATCAAAGCTCTTACATAGACCCTTCCTGAAAATAAGATGAATTGCAATTGTTTGATGACTGAGAACATAGTTTGTTAGTTTTCAAGAAAGTTTATGATCTATGCTTTAACATGTGAATAGCTTGTTACTTGATCATGAAGAGTTTTATGAGTTGAGCTACTGTTATAACATATAATGATGCTAGAAAAGGTGATTGAAATTATCATTGATCAAACTTGTGCACCTGCTAGCATTCACACTTCATAAATTATTTCTTTTATCATTTACCTACTCGAGGACGAGCAGGAATTAAGCTTGGGGATGCTGATACGTCTCCAACGTATCTACAATTTATGAAGTATTCTTGCTGTTATATTATCCTTCTAGGATGTTTTATATGCATTTATATGATATTTTATATGATTTTTGGGACTAACCTATTAACCTAGAGCCCAGTGCCAGTTTCTGTTTTTCCTTGTTTTTGAGTATCGCAGAAAAGGAAAACCAAACGGAGTCCAATTGACCTGAAACTTGAAGGAGCTTATTTTTGGACCGGAAGAAGGCCATGGAGTGAAAGAGTTGGGCAAAAGAGTCTCGGGCTGCCCACGAGGGTGGGAGGCGTGCCCACCCCCTGGGCACGCCCCCTACCTCGTGGACAGCCCGGAGACCCCCCCCTGACTTGTTCCTGATGCCAAAACCTCTTATATATACAGAAACCCCCAGAACATAACCTAGACCGGGAGTTCCGCCGCCACAAGCCTCTGTAGCCACCGAAAACCAATCTAGACCCATTCCGGCACCCTGCCGGAGGGGGGAATCCCTCACCTGTGGCCATCTTCATCATCCCGGCGCTCTCCATGACGAGGAGGGAGTAGTTCACCCTCGGGGCTGAGGGTATGTACTAGTAGCTATGTGTTTGATCTCTCTCTCTCTCTCTCTCTCTCTCTCTCTTGTTCTTGATTCGGCACGATCTTGATGTATCGCGAGCTTTGCTATTATAGTTGGATCTTATGATGTTTCTCCCCCTCTACTCTCTTGTAATGGATTGAGTTTTCCCTTTGAAGTTATCTTATCGGATTGAGTCTTTAAGGATTTGAGAACACTTGATGTATGTCTTGCATGTGCTTATCTGTGGTGACAATGGGATATTCATGTTATCTACTTAATGTATGTTTTGGTGATCTACTTGCAGGTTCCGTGACCTTGTGAACTTTTGCATAGGGGTTGTCACACGTTTTCGTCTTGACTCTCCGGTAGAAACTTTGGGGCACTCTTTGAAGTACTTTGTGTTGGTTGAATAGATGAATCTGAGATTGTGTGATACATATCGTATAATCATACCCACGGATACTTGAGGTGACATTGGAGTATCTAGGTGACATTAGGGTTTTGGTTGATTTGTGTCTTAAGGTGTTCTTCTAGTACGAACTCTATGATAGATCGAACGGAAAGAATAGCTTTGTGTTATTTTACTACGGACTCTTGAAAGGATAACTTTGAGGTGGTTTCGTATCCTACAATAATCTCTTCGTTTGTTCTCCGCTATTTGTGACTTTGGAGTGACTCTTTGTTGCATGTTGAGGGATAGTTATATGATCCAATTATGTTATTATTGTTGAGAGAACTTGCACTAGTGAAAGTATGAACCCTAGGCCTTGTTTCCTAGCATTGCAATACCGTTTATGTTCACTTTTATCATTAGTTACCTTGTTGTTTTTATATTTTCAGATTACAAATACCCATATCTACCATCCATATTGCACTTGTATCACCATCTCTTCGCCGAACTAGTGCACCTATACAATTTACCATTGTATTGGGTGTGTTGGGGACACAAGAGACTCTTTGTTATTTGGTTGCAGGGTTGTTTGAGAGAGACCATCTTCAACCTACACCTCCCACGGATTGATAAACCTTAGGTCATCCACTTGAGGGAAATTTGCTACTGTCCTACAAACCTCTGCACTTGGAGGCCCAACAATGTCTACAAGAAGAAGGTTGCGTAGTAGACATCATTTACCACAGACCTACAGGTCCGTAATTAGTAGCTAGATGGCTTCTTCTCTCTTTTTGATCTTCAATACAATGTTCTCCTTGATGTTCTTGGAGATCTATTTAATGTAACTCCTTTTTGCGGTGCGTTTGTTGGGATCCGATGAATTGTGGGTTTATGATTAGTTCTATCAATGAATATTATTTGAGTCTTTGCTGAACTCTTTTATGCATGATTATTATAACCTCGTATTTCTTCTCCGATTTATTGGTTTGGTTTGGCCTGCTAGATTGATTTATCTTTCCATGGGAAGACGTGCTTTGTGATGGGTTCGATCTTGCGGTGCTCAATCTCAGTGACAAAAAGAGACATGACACACACATATCGTTGTTATTAAGGGTAAGAAGATGGGGTTTAATCATACGTGATTTTATTTTGTCTACATCATGTCATCGTTCTTATTGCATCACTCCGTTTTTCCATGAACTTATTACACTAGATGCATGCTGGATAGGGGTCGGTGTGTGGAGTAATAGTAGTAGATGCAGGCAGGAGTCGGTCTACTAATCTTGGATGTGATGCCTATATACATGATCATTGCCTTGGATATCGTCATGATTATTCGCTTTTCTATCAATTACCCAACAGTAATTTGTTTACCCACCATATGCTATTTTCTTGAGAGAAGCCTCTAGTGAAAACTACGGCCCTCGGGTCTATTTCCTATCATATTAAATCTAAAAATATCTTGCTACAATTTTTCTTTCTTTATTTTATTTTGTGTTTTAGTTAGATCTATTTATCAAATCTCATATAATTTAATCTATCTCAATACCGTTGAGGGACTGATAACCCCTTTACGCGTTGGGTTGCAAGTATTTGTTGTTTGTGTGCAGGTGTTGTTTACATAGTGTTGCTTGGCTCTGCACATGATTGATAACCTTGGTTTCATAACTGAGGTAAATACTTACATCTACTGTGTTGCATCATCCTCTCCTCTTCGGGGAAATACCAACGCAAATTACATCAATCAGTGTGTGTAATCATCGGCAACAGAAACATTTGTGTTGGTGTGATAGCCTGAACGCATCGCCACAACCACCGTAGACCCATCCAGCCCCATCCCCAATTCTCTATCTCCACCACCGCCCAACCCCTTCTCACTCTGCTTCCTCACCCTCCATTCACTGTCGAATCTATAGAAGAGAGATGGATGGCGGGGACAGTGGCGAAGAGGGGTTGCGACACAGGAGCACCCGCTGCGGGGAGGAGCTACGGGTGTTAGGATCCGATGTAGAGAGTGGAATGGTGGCGGCGGCGACAATGAAGACGAGCCGTCATGGAGGAGTGCGTGTGCGCGGTAGGGAAGGAGTTGTTGGAGGATCTGCTCATTGAGCTTGAGCTAGACCGTCAGCGGGGGGGGGGGGTCGACGTGTCGCCGCTCCCTTCTGGTAGGTCTGGGAGGGACCTTGCGTGTCATGCTCACCTCCAGCGCCGACGACACTCGTAGTCTCCTGGCCACCGCCGCTTGGCACTGGCCGGCCTGGGCAATGACCCCAACGGTATCGAGTCCCTCGTCGTCCTGTCATCTCGTCTTTGACCATGATTCCGCTTCTCCCATGAAGGTCAGTTGGAATCAACCATCCCCTCCTCGCCTTGCTTTGTATGCAAAGATGAACACTGGTTGTCTTTGTATGCCAAAAATTCTTGTTGTCTATGGCAAAAACGATAACTAGAATGGAGATCACATGGCAATTGTTTTATATGGGGTATGGCAAGAATTTTAGCTGCAAAATTATGCAACATTTTGTTTAGGACATGGAAAGTTGTGTTATATGGTGTCTACCAAGAAATTACTATTTGTTATACATTGTTTTGGCAATATGTTTAGCAACAATTTTTATGAAATTGTTTAGTGTCTTGTTCAATGGCATAAGTAAGAGTAAATACTAACCTGGCATTTTCATATCGACATATGGCAAGTCTTACTTTTTGCATGTGTCAAAATTTGCCTTGTATCAACATTTCCCATGGCAATTTCATATTGTGATTGGAACTAAACATTGTTTGTTTCTCATGGTTAATCATGAAAATATTTTGATGTAATAGCTATGTTATTTTTTCATGTACTAAATAGGAGAATATTCAATGTATAACACAGTGGCAACTTTTACATGCGTTCCAATGGCTAACTTCAATTTTGTTGCCATTGCATTTTCAATTTTTGTTTGTCTTCGCTACTAACAGAAATCCATTTTGTTCACGGGGAAACTAATACAAACGTTGCCATGGCAAATTGGCAAAAAAAAATTACTCCTACCTCTTTTGCCATGGCAAAAATGCTAGAACATTTTCCATGTCACCAGTACAATTTTTGCCATGTCACCCAATAAAAATTTGCCATGTTAAAATTGTTACAACCTTTTTTGCCATGGCAAAAATCTTGAAACTTTTGCCATGTCACGAACACGGAGTTTCTCAAATTTTGCCATGATTGTTTAGGAAATTGTAATTACCATGACTTCTATCTCTCTTTGTCGTGAACTTGCCATGGTGGCTTAAGAATCATTGACAGAGCAACTTTAACCAATATGCCATGGCATTTTTCAAATTTTGTTTGTCTTTGGTACCAATACAATTTTTTCCATGGCAAATTTTTTCAATTGTTTTTCCATGGAAAAAATATATTTAAAACTATTCCCACGCCACCCAAACATTGTTTTTCCTCGTCACGCGATACAAATTTGCCATGTCACGCAACACATTTTTGCCATGTTAGAATTGTTACATCCTTTTTTCCATGAAAAAAATCTTGAAACTTTTGCCATGTCACAAACATATAGTTTCTCAAATTACCCAATAAAAATTTGCCATGTTAGACTTGTTACAACCTTTGTGCCATGACAAAAATCTTTGAATCTTTTGCCACGTCACAAACATAGAGTTTCTCAAAAAAACAATTGCCATGTTTTGTTTTTGGAAACTAGATTTACCATGATTCTCTCTCTCTCTCTCTCTCTCCCCCTTTGTCGCGAAGTTTCCATGGTGGCTTAAGAATCATTGCCATGGCAACTTAAACCATGTTCTCATGACATGTTTTAGTTCATTCACATGAAAATTAATGAAACTTTTTTCTATCATGTTATGTGCAATGTTTTTCTACATTTGTCACCATGTTAATGTGTAATGATGTTCTACAATTGCCATGATGTGTACTACTTAGATGTGCAATGTACTATATGGAGTATGGCCTTTTCCTTTTGTTCACAACATGGCCAAAAATTACTTTTTATTTGGACCATGGCAATTTAGTTTAATGGATCATGGCAAATGTAGTCTATGGAGCATGTCAATTTTTAATTATATTAACCACGGCAAATTTTCTTCTTTTTTTTGCGATGTGGCAAATTTTCTCTTTGAACGGGTCCATGCCAAACTCAATGTATGTATCATGGCAATTGTATTATAGGGAGCATCGCAAAATTTCTTCCTTTTTTACAACTTGGAAATTTTTTGTTTTTGAATGGGACCATGGAAAACTTAGTGTATGTATCATGACAAATTTAGTTTATGGGGCATGGAAATTTCTAATTATACAGACCATGGAAATTTTTCTTCCTTTTGAGCAACATGGCAATTTTTTCTTTTTGAACGGGACCATGGCAAACACAAAGTTGCCATGGCCCATAGTTACATTACTTTTACTCCTCATGTCTCGCGTTTAGTACCATCACAATTTTTATTGTACCATGGCAAATTAAGTTGTTCGAGCATGGCAAATGTAGTTTATGGATCCTGGCAATTTTTACTCTATGCACCATGGCCAATTTTTCTTTCTTTTTTGCAACATGGCAACTTTTCTTTTGCATAGGGACCATGGCAAATATAGTCTATGCATCATGGAAAGTTTATTGTATGGATCATGGCATTTTTTAGTCTACATTTTCAGTATATGGATCATGCCAAGAAATTATAGTGTATGCATTTTTTAGTCTATGGATCATATATAGTACATTTCCAACAAAGTTACCATGGCCCATGCCAACTATAGCCGATGCATCATGGTTTTTATTTGTATGGTCATGGCATATTTTTTTAGTCTATGGATCTTGATATATAGAACTTTTTAGTCCATGTCATTTTCCAAACATATTTTTTGCCATGTCAATTTTGAATTTCGTGCCATGACATCTTTGCCATGCTTTTATGTTATTTTAAGGAATCAAATATGTTTTATAAACCTTGCCATTGTAAATAACAATATCATAAAAAATCATAAATAGTTTGGTCAAACTCGAAAGGCATTTTTTTGGATTTTTTCATGGTTTTTTCTACTTCTTAAGTTGATGGCATTTTTTGTTCATTGTAGAGCAAAAATTGGGCTTTTATTTGCACAGAAAAGACAAAATCTGGGCTTTTTTATTTGTTTTGTTATTATTGGGATTTTTGATCCTTTTTTGTTTTTGTAGGGTAAAGGCCCGACGACGGGTGGCATTCGCCCTGTGGGTTCTCCCTGCTGAACGAAATCATTCGTGGGGATCGATCCCTCGTACCGAACTTTCGTTCGCCACGGGAGGTGTCCAGGCTGCACGTCCGGCAGTTATTGGGGTCCATTTAAATCTTGACATAGACATTTTAAGGTTTTCCATTAATGATTTAATTTATACATGGGCTGAGACATTAATTGCACTTGTGTAATCACTAATCATATTAAAGATAATGCTCTTGACAGCTCCACAAAAAATAGAATGTTCTTCTCATTTTATTTTAATAACTAACCAATATATAGTAATGCAATTTATTGCTAGCTACAGAAACATGGAAAATATGGCTTATAAACCAATTAATTACAAAGTGCTAATCCAACCAATGCAGATGCGGAAAAAATATAATCACACATGATCGCTCATACTCTAGTAGTCTAGGTCCACCCTAAAGGATTATTTAAAGCCCTTGATTTTAAAGGATCCTTCCAACAAGGAAAATAATCAAACTTAAGGGTATCTCCAAGGGGCTCCACCATTCCGCATGTACTTGTTTGCACCGGAATGTTCGGATGGGATTTGTAATCCAACGGGTCGCCCTTTAAGTCCGGACTATCCGGAATCCCCTACTTCGCCCCAAATTGCGGGGAGGATTAATTACCGTAATAGCACCTCTATAGCTTTTGAAGAGCTCTTCCGCTCAAGCTATGCACTTTAACGCCAAACTAAAAATGACACTAATATCCCACTAATTCTCACTGTAGTGTTAAATTTAAAGTCATTTAGCACCACTGAAGGTAGAAGGAAACACAGGCTAGTTGCAGAAAGTCATCCATCCAGTTTCAAAAGAAAAAAGTCATCCATCTGCATTATTCTACCGTCTTATTGATATATATGATGCATTGATGCAAAACATGATTACTTAATTAAGTTGTATCGTTCATGCTTGGTTTTCTATTCTGAACATGTTTATGTCAAGTATATGTGATATATCATGTACGATGCAGCGTTGTATGCTTTTTAGTTTATTTTTTCATGCCACTAGTAGAAAACAGGGCTTTGGTCCAGGCAGGGCAAGCCCATTAATCCCAGTTCACCCACAAACCGAGACCAATGGGGGCATAAGTCCCGGTTCATGAGGCTAGGGCGCGGGCCGAGCATCGGGGGCCATTGGTCCCGGTTCGTCTGAGACCATTGGTCCCGGTTCCAGACACAAACCGGGACCAATGGACCTTGCTCCTGGCCCACCACCTTTAGTCCCGGTTAGTGTCTAGAACCGGGACCAAAGGTGTTTTTTCCCAAACAAAACTAACACAAAAATATAATATTCTACAATAGCAACAAGAATCAACTAAAAAGCTTTAATAAAAATCCAATAGAACAAGGAATCAACTAAAAGAATCAATAAAAAAATAAAATTTCTGCAACTTAAATTAGATAAAATTTATGCAACTAAACAAAATCATTTGTAGTGCTTTTCAATTTCAGGGTCATTTAACTCAAAAATATGAGTGAATGCATGAAAAATAACAAATGAAGTCAAAAAGGGTTGAAAATTGCTGATGTGGCTTTGAATGGTGCATTTTGAACACACAAAGAGTCTGGAGTTCATATAAGTTCAAAAAAATGAAAACCTTTGTAACCGATGAGTTTTCATCCGAAACCCTGATACTTCGAAAGTGTAGCGACCCGACCTCAGACGGTCAAGCCTCTGTGTATCTGTGCCATCCCTGGATCAGTATGCTGGCACACACAGTACATCAATGTATATATCAAAGTGCAATCACATGTATAAATAACGTAAAACTGATATATATACCTCATAAGTCTCAGCGGAAACAAACAATCGGGTGTGGAGTCCCATCAACGCCATCGGCAGGTTGAGTGTAGACCGTAACCCTGCAACGTAACTCTTATTCGTCGTAGAAATTCCTGCAACATAAGACGTTGCAGCCCTGTAGGTCAGTACATTGAATGTACTGGCAAGTCACATCATAAGAATAATGAACCTATTTGTACATGCAATTTGGCTGGTGGAAAGCTCTAAGTTTAGTTTTTGCATAAAGCTAGTTTTTCCCTAGAATAAAAGATATTATTCTACTACTACAAAATAGCATAGGATGAGTTGGCAAACCCAACTCAATCCATTCCCAAAGTTTCATTTAAAACCCAACTGTTTAATTAAAGGTGAGGAGATCTCCCGGCATTTTCACTACTAGATGTTCAAGTTGTCCGTAACCGGGGACACGGCTAATCGATTAGGTTTTAACACTCTGCAGAGGTTTGCACACTTTTCCCCACAAGACTCGACCACCTCCATGATCGGAAGATCGAGACATAGTCTTTCGAAAATGTTCCCCCTTAACCCACATCATCATTCTACATCTGCTAGCCCATCCCGGAAGGGGTCACACTAACTACTCAACTAAGCCAGAGCCCATATTGGCTTGTGGCTGCACACGTAAGCTTCTAGACATGAGAATATGATTGATCTCTTTGAGCTTGGGCGGCCGACCACTAGTGGTGCACCACCATGGATTAACCATGCATGCTCCCACTGTACTTCGCTACCATTCAAACCAAATACCGCCCAGGTAGTTCATTTACAAGTCTTGGTCCTGCTTACTACTTTGTCACTCATGTCTCACCATGTTCGCTTCCCAAACCATGTCTACATTTAGCGAGGCAAAAATAAACTTACACGGTGGTGACAAGGATGTATAAATCAGACCTACCTCAAATGAACTACTAGGTAACGGCATAGCCATCTGGCAACAATAAATCCTACCATGCAATCCTACCACAAAAGGACTAAGTGCACAATATAAACATAGGTAATTGGAAGAATGGTCAAATGTGAACTTGCCTTGATACTGATAGTTGAATTCTAGAGATCGATAGTACTCGGCTTCGCACTCCGGACAGTCTATCGTCAAAGTAAAATAACATACATAAGCAATCACTACGGAGATTCAAAATAATATGCAATAGAAAGTTCGGCAAAACCCAAATGAAAATCCAACACACTTCAATTGCATGCAAAAATTCTAGGTGCAAAACACTAAGTGACACAAGGTGCAAAACCGTGATGTGATCTATCGTGCATATAAAGCATAGTAATAAAACTATCATAGACAGACCATATTTGTGTGGAAAATGTGTGACAATGGTCCAAGTGGTAGGGTTTGGCTACGGTGACATGGTGCAAAAAGAATTAACTCAATCGGAGCTACAGTTTAGGAGATATGGCCATTTGAAGTTTGAATTCAAATCTGAATAATTTCAAATTTGAAATTGGCCAAAAGTTTACAAAAATATACCACTGGATAGATCTAAACATGACGAAGAATTTACCACTGGTTTCATCGAGTTTGGATCTACGGTTAAAAAGTTGTGGCTATTCTAAGTTTAGGGCTAATCTGCTAATTACATGGACTAGACAGAGAAGAAAATAATCGCGAGCAGGTCCTCGACCACGTGGCAGCTCGTGGCTGGCCGAGCAGCGTTCGCTGTGGAAGCTTATACGGCGAACGACCACTAAATAAGAAAAACACTATGCAGTGGCTAACTAAAAAAACCAACAATCGGTTTTAATCAAAACTGTTCGGTTTAACTAAAATCTGGTTAACCGATCTAATACTAAACCGATCTGGTAATACTAAAAAAACTAAACGAACGGGGAGAAGCGGGCGGCTCACAGCGAGCGAGGACGGCGAACAGGGGCGGCGGCGCTGGCCTCAGGCGGCGGACGGGGCGGCGGCTGCGGTGCTCCTCGGCGGCGGGGAAGAAGGCGAACAGGACCAGCGCGGCGTGGGGTCGCGGTGGTGGTGGTGGCGCGTGTCGGGGTGGCCGGGATGGTGCTACGCGGGGACGGCGCCTCCGTGCTCCGGCGAGGACGCAGGTCGTTGGGGCGGCGGTTCCGGCGAGACCTAGGCGGCAAAAATATGTCAACAAGGTGCGCCTCGGCGAGTAACGAAGATTGACAGAAACAAAATGAAGGTAGGGGAGTCTACGGCGACGGAAAACTCCGGCGAGATACTCCGGCTCCGGCGAGATCCAACGCGACAGTGCGGCGGCTGTGAGGAGCGAGGGACGATGCGAAGTGGCAGAATGGAGAGACGAGGTCACGGGGGTTTTATAGGCGCGAACAGGGGCTCGAGGTCGCGGCGGATAAGCCTTATCCCGGGGCAATGGCACCGGTGGTTGCGGGAGCGCGAGTGCGTGCTCTATCCGAGCGGAACGAGCGGAGGTTGAGGATGACGGGGCGGGGCCTACCTGACATACCTGACAGCGGGAGCAGCGTACGTGCGAGGGAGACGAGGAGCGGGCGAGGAGGCGGTGAGGCACGGGCGACGGCCTCGGCCTATCGGCCGGTGGGCCGGCCGGTGCGCCCCTGGGCCGAAGTGGCCTCGGTCCAGGTGGTGCGGTGTGCGTGCGTGTTTTTTTTGTTTTACAGAAAACGTGGTGAGGTCAAAAACAACTCCAACGAATTCATAAAAATTCCATAGTAATTCCTAAAATCACTATTGATAATATATAGAATAATGGACATTAATCCCAGCACATATAATTTTGATTTTTTTATCTAATGCAGTAAATGCACTTTTTGCCAAGAAAATAAATACCAAATAAGCTCCAAAAAACCAAATAATATTCTAATGAATTCTCGAGCTCCTTTTTGTTTGAGGAAGTCATTCTATCCTCTCTCCTTTATTTCTCTTGAGTGGAAAATAATATTTGAATATCCCAGAAAACTCAAAAATGCAATAAATCATGAGATGCAAATGATTTCAGATATTGTTAAAATAACTTATATTGGTTTCATAATCCATTTCCATATTTTCATTCTGATATTTGAAGGAGTCATATTTCCTTCTCTCTTTATTTTATTTGAATAAATGGAAATGACTTTGAAACTCAAAATGAAAAACTTTTCAAAAGTGAACCAAGTGAAATTGAAAAGTGCTCCTCATCACTTCCCACTCTATTTCATATATTTTGAAGAAGTCCCATTATCTCCTCTCATGAAAATCCTTGAGTGGCATAAAGTTTCTGAGTTGGACTATTTTTCAAATGGAATTCAATTTTTTTTTAAACCCCTTTTCATTTCTTTAGATGGAAGAAGTCATAGTATCTTCACTCTAGGGTTTTGTGATGAAATGAATTTGAATTCAGGGAGATCAAAATGCAAGATGAAAAGTTTTGGGAAAGTCCTTTTATTCCCTCTCATGCAACTTTCAAAAGTTTCAATTCCACTCAATTTCACACAATCAATCGCACAAAAAACAAACAAACAATCACAATTATTTATTTAATATAACATTCCAAAATTTAGAATTTTGGGATGTTACAGAAAGAGATTGTCCGTTTTTACACGAAGTGCATCCAGTTTTTGCCGTAACCCTCTCAACTTTTTAGCACATGCTATGTGGGTGAAATGATGATACCACGCCAACTTTCAACTCATTTGAAGTGCTTTTGAATTTCAGGGTCATATAGCTCAAAAAAATCAGTAAATGCATGAAAAATAACAAATTAAGTCAGAAAGGGTTGAAAATTGATGATGTGCCTTTGAATGATGCATTTTGAACACACAAAAAGTTTGGAGTTCAAATAAGTTCGAAAAAACAAAATCCCTTTGTAACAGATGAGTTTTCGTCCGAAGCCCTAATACTTCGAAAGAGATTGTCCTTTTGTACACGAAGTGCATCCAGTTTTCCCCTAACCCTCTCAACTTTTTAACACATGCTATGTGGGTGAAATGATGATACCATGCCAACTTTCAACCTCTTCAGAGTTCATCTGAAGTGCTTTTCAATTTCAGGGTCATTTAGCTCAAATAATGAACTAATATAAAAAAGAATGATCTAGAAAACTTTTATGAAACTCTAATAGAAAAAATAATAAACTAAAATAATGAACTAGAAAACTTTAATGAAACTCTAATAGAAAAAAGAATGAAGTAGAAAACTTTAATGAAACTCTAATAGCAAAAGGAATCAACTAAAAGCTTTTATAAACCACTAGTATTATTGAAACTGAAATTATACAAATTTATGCAACTAAAATTATCAAAGTATTTTCTGTTCAAAACATTATAAGCAAAAAGAATTTTCATAAAATAAATAAAAAAGCAAAAAATAAAATAAAATAAATAAGTAGAAACAAAATAAACTTTAATAAATAAGTATAAACAAAACAAAATAAAATAAACCTTAATAAAATAAAATAAAATAAAATAAGAAAACTTTAATAAAATAAATAAAAATAGCAACAGTAAAAAAGAAAACAAAAAACTGGGAAAATAAAAAAATGCCACCTACTGGGCCCCCACGGCCTGAATCACTACAGGAATCAGCTACTTTGTCGTCTGCCACGGCAGACGGCAACGGCAAGGATGGCGGACGGCAAAGGCCTTTGCCGTATGCCGCGGACGGCAAAAGGCTCCGGAAAAGTAGGGATAGGTAAAGAGCTTCTTTGTCGTCTGCTTTTTGAAGCGGACGGCAAAGGGGCCTTTGCTATCAGCGGCTGGCGGCAAAGAAAGCCGACGGCAATAAATGCGCTGTTAGTCCGTTAGGCGGCTAATGACAGCCTTTGCCGTCCGCCGCTGACGGCAAAGAGCATCCGGCCTTTGCCGTCCGCCGAATGACGCTAGCTGGACGTCACTACGGGATTAAAAATAAAAAATAAAAATAACGCGGTACAGAAGCCACGCCGCCGTTCGTCATTCGTGTCTGTCCGTTTCGTGTTTGTGTCCAGTTCATCTCCGTCCGTTTATCATTAGTTTCATGTTTGTTGGTCGTGTCCACAGCAGCAATCGGAGCCGAACGGAGGACATTGACCGCCCCGTACGCGCCCGCCGTGCCCTGCTCGCGCCGCCCGCACGCGCCCTGCTACCGTCGCCCGCCTGCGCATCGCTCGTAGCGGCCTCCCGCGCCGGCCGCCCTGCCCGCACAGGCCCGCAGCGGCCGTGCCCTGCTCCCGCTGTCCGCCCCGCTGGTTCCTGGAGAGAGAGGATTCAGATAGGGGGTAGAGCAGAGGAAGGGGAGGCCGGGGGCCTGCCGGTGCCGGCAGAGGGTTCGCTGGCCGGAGGACCAAGGCTGGTGACCGGCGAGTGGATCCGACCTTGTGGCGCGTTGCAGCGGGAGAAGAAGGGAGCCGAAGGAGGCAGAGCAGAGGAAGGGGAGGCCCGAGGTCTGCCGGCGGTGGCGGAGGGTTCGCCGGTCGGAGAACCTACGGCTGGTGGCTCCGGCAAGAGGACCGGTACGCGGGCGAGCTGGTTGCGCCGACGAGAGAGAGAATGGTGCGAGAGATAGAGACACAAAGAACGTGGGGGTGGGTGGATAAGGGACGAGGGGGAGGGCCCTGTGCACGATGGCTTGTCTGTTCGTGCGATGCGTGCGAGCGATGCTGAGGGCCCCACGCACGATGGGTGCGTGCGATGCGTGGTTGGGGTGGATGCCCCTGCCATGTCATCGATCCAGGGGGAAAGGTTCCAACCAATAGGAAATCAGCAGAAGATTTGTGTTTGTTCATCCTATTTCTTTTGATAAAACAGACATGCAAAAATTTAGTAAATTTTCTTAAACTGTTTCCACGTCTTCTAGGACTTATAAACCAATACCGTGCCAAATTTCATATTCTTTTGACCTTGTTTAGATTTTCAAAAAAATCAAAAGGTTGATACATCAGTGTGTTATGCCTTTACCCGCAAAAAAAAGATAGACCACCTCTTTGCCGTCTGCCAGCAGATGGCAAAGAATCTTTGCCGTCTGCCAGCAGATGGCAAAGAATCTTTGCCGTCCGCTAGCAGACGGCAAAGGAGGGACATTGCCGTCCGCTAGCAGACGGCAAAGAAGTTGACCTCTTTGCCGTCTGCTAGCAGACGACAAAGAAATTGACCTAGCCACGCCGTGCCCCGTGGGGCCCACCAGGCTCTTTGTCGTCTGCCTTTTCCTCTTTGCCGTCAGCTGGCAGACGGCAAAGAGCCAGCTGATGGCAAAGACTCTCTTTGCCATCAGCTTGTTCTTTGCCGTCTGCTTTATCAAAACCGACGGCAAAGAGCCTCTTTGCCATCAGCTGGCAGACGGCAAGGAGCTGGCAGATGGCAAAATGCCAGATTCCAGTAGTGAATACGACTAGGAACCCATCTAGTTGGGCCAGGATTGAGGCCCGCAGAAGGCCCAACAGGCCCACAGGCATAGTAGTGTGAGATTAGGCCCACAGGCCTGCAATTCAGAGGAGTTCGAGAGAGATGGCAGGGCGGCGCTTATAAACAAGTGCGGCAGCTCCTCAGCTAGCGAGGTGGGACTAAACATCCCACCGCACCGTGGCTTTGGCAGGCGCAGGCCATTGGTCTCGGTTGGTGCCACGAACCGGGACCAATTCCCCCCTTTTGTCCCGGTTGGTGGCACCAAGCAGGACCAATGCCCACCTTTAGTCCCAGTTGGTGCCACCAACCGAGACCAAAGGTCTCTGTTTCCCGCCCTTTGGGCTGCTGAAAAGAGACCTTTGGTCGCGGTTGGTGGCACCAAACGGGACTAAACGGGGGCATTGGTCCCGGTTGGTGCCACCAACCGGGACCAATGCTTCATGTATATATAGCAAACACTTAGAAAATTTCAGTTTTCATCTAGCAGTTGCCCCAACGACGCACACGCGCGGACCTCCTCGACGCAACCAGGCTGCCGGACGCCGTCGCCGTCACCCCCGCCCCGGAGCCCACGCCCACGCCGTCCGCCGCTCGCGCCGTCGCCGTCCGCCGCCCACGCCGTCGCCGTCGCCCGTGCCCCTGCCCCCGCACGCCGTACGTCGCCGTCGCCCGTGCCCGTGCCCCCGCACGCCCCCGCACGCCGTCGCCGTCGCCCGTGTCGCTGTCGCCCGCCCCGCCGACGCCCTCGCCGCCCCCGCCGACGCCCTAGCCGCCCCCGCTGTCGCCCTCGCCGGCCGGCCCCGCTGTGAGCCGCCGCCGCCCCGGCTCTCTTTTTTTCATTCTTTTCATATATGTATTTTTTCCATGTATATATACTAGTAATTTGTATAGATTATTATGTATAGTCACGTAGTACTAAATTATTAAATTACAGAGTAACAATTTTCTATATGAAGAATGCATTAGGCAAAACCTTTACTTTTTGACTAAATTTTCTATTTGAACATTTCTTTAAAAAACCAAGCAATACTACTTTATTTGAACATTCTCTGATTTAGGTTAGTGCATTAGATGTTAGGTTAGTGTGCATTTTAGATTAGTTGAATTAGATGTTTTTAGTAAGTGTTTAATAGAATTAGTTAGAAAAATAATAGAACTAGTTAAACTAGTTTATTTTTAGAAGTACTACTTTATTTTATTTATGGTAAGTGCTTAGTAGTTGAACTAGTTGATTTAATAAAACTACTTTATTTTACTATAGAAGTAGTTTATTTTTAGTAAGTACTACTCTATTTTATTTATAGTAAGTGCTTAGTAGTTGAAGTAGTTGATTTAATAAAACTACTTTATTTTTACTACAGAAGTAGTTTATTTTTAGTAAGAAAATTAATAGAACTAGTTTATTTTTTTAGTTAAAGCAATTATTCCCGCATCGACGTCGACGATGCCTATCCCGCATCCTCGTCGTCGACTCGACGGAGGAGGCCTGCTTGATCAGAGGGGCCATGTCCGGGACTGGGCTCCGCCGGGCTGGTATTGGGAGGTGCTACCTTTCGGGGGGCGTAGCTTGGTGAGGAGCCAGCCCGTCGTTGACCCGAACCTTGTTTGGTGGCGATCGCATGGGCCAGTGATGGTGCCGAGGCTTCCGAACACCGCGGAGGTGGTACGTCACCGTGTCAGCGAGGAGGACGAGCACGTCCGTCGCTACATGGTTGCGTTGGAGGGCAGGTTCGACAATACCTGGCAAGTTCTTCAGGGATCTCACTGGAGCTATGATCCTGTGATGATTCCTTCTCTTTGGGTGTCCACCGCCCGCGCCGATACCCGTCGGGCGCTACGGTTCTAGCTGTATTAGCGATGCTATATGTATGATACTATTCGAGGTGTATTAGTGATAATATTTGACTATGTACGGACGTAAGAGATGGTGGAGTTTTGCTTATTGAATGCATGCTAATTTGAATACTAATTTATTTTACGATTTGGTTTTGCTTATTGAATGCTCAAATTGGAAAACTACTCCTACTTTGAATGCTAAAATTGGAGAGCACTATGCAAGATGTATGCATTTGATTATTTGATAGCTTATAGGGTTTTTGTTTTTGCAAAAATCTAGGAGCCCCCTCCATCATCCCCGCCGTCGTCCCCGTCACCGACCCCCCTCCGACCTCGAGGTGAGACCAGCCAAATCTCCATGTCAATACGAGTCCTATAAGATATTTTGAGATGTTTTTGCTCATATTTTCAACCATTGAAATGTAATGGCCATCAAGTTTGAATGCTCATATGATGTAGATAAAAACATGTATATTTCCGTTCCGGCAAATTTCAGGCGCTCAATATGCCCCTTTTTAGAAAGATACTTAAATGATATTTCGGGTTGACTTTAAGTCTGTCGAGGCTCCACCATATATGAGAGGACGAAGAATCCTGATTGTTGTCGTGGGGGTCGTTTCTCTTTCTTCTCCTTGTGCTAGACCTTTGTTATGCACTAGGGGAAGGAGGAGTAACGACCATCACCGACGGTCGCAAATATCAGAGAGGAATCAGTGAGGGAGAGTCTCCACCATATATGAGAGGACGAAGAATCCCGACTGTTGTCGTGGGGGTAGCTTCTCCTTCGTTCATGTGTGCTAGACAATTTGGTGTAATGCACTCGGGAACGAAAGGAGGAGCTACCATCACCGACGGTCGAATATATACACCACGTGAGCTGAGAGTTCTCAAGAAAAGACTCGACAGACCGATAGTCAACCCGTGATGAATAATAATGTTCTAATTTAGTTTTTGTTGTACATATATTTAATTGTTCAAGTTTAATCTTTGAATTATGAACATAGGAAATGTCGTACTCGGACGACGAAAGTCTCCCAGGGGAGTGCTCTTGGTGCAACGACGATCGAGGTCTGTGCGACAGGTGCCCTCACCTGGACGAAGGTCGGCGCTTCAGCATTAAGCTCCAGGAGACCTTAGATGTTGAAACGGTACGCAACGACCACAAGTGTTTTTTTTTTCCGTAATTAAGCACGACTTCAACTATTTCAACGTGTAATTTTCATCTTTTACAATTCGACTAGCTTATCCCATGCCATGCAAGACACTATGTCTTGGAGAGGATGGGTTTTGAAGACCATGAAAGTTTCGAAACAAAGAAAATTCACCTAAGGACCCATCATGGTATGGATTTTGAAGTAAATCTGTACAATTCTCAGAGCGTAACCCATTTTGGTTGCCCAAATTGGGAAGCACTTTGCAAGATGTATGGTTTTTATGAGGATATGCTTGTCACCATGGATCTTGGTGATCCTGACATCGAGCAAGACAATATGGACATTTGGGTCCTTGTTGATACGCTTCCAATTCTACCGCTATGTGAGTTTCTCAAACATAGTTATTAGCTAATTTATATTGTTTATTTCAAAATAGTTGACAGCTTATTTCCATTGATAGCTTATTTTCATTCTTCAAACAATGTGCGGAAGATGGTAGACAAAACCCACTACACCGATGGCTCCGAATTAACTTATCAGGAGAAAAATCATCTGATCGCATTTTGTACTGACCTTGAGAGTTACAATACCTATTATGATACTCCTCCAAATTATGGTCAATACGTGCCACTAGTGCACGTGTTGAACCACGGTAACTTCTATGAAGATACCCTGGTAAGATTTTTTACTATTACGACATCCGTGCATCTTTTGCATACTTCTAAAACTAGTACATCATTGCTAACTATGAAGTTATTACTATGTTTTTCAACAGAAAATTCTGATGGATTGTGTGCCTCATTTGATGTATCAGAATGGTCGCCTTGATGATTTGAACATATAGCCAGGTCATCCTATGAATCTCACCTGTCCATACCAGATTTCTAAAACCGGTGAACACATGCTAATCAAAGAATGGAAAAAATGTATGGACAATCGTAAGGAGGTTCTTGAAGGCAAAAGGAAGCGAAGCGCAAGAATTGGAGACAGGATGATCTCCATTCTCCATAATGGAGAGTCAGGGCCTATATTGTTTTATGCTATTTTACCTTAAAGAGGGTATTTAGGTCCTACCTAATACTGATGATCATGTGCTAAGAACAATTAAGTTGGGTTGGTTCGATGACTATGAGGATGATGATCGTATGACTTGTTATTAATAACGAGTAGAAGTTGTATGATGATGATTAGTAGGACTAGTTATTATGATGATGCATGATGCGAGCATGAAGAGTTATTATATGTCAGCGAGTGAAATGAACATGGATTGGATTGAAGTGAAGGAAACATGTGGTGCATGTCGAACGTAGTACTAATCCAAACTTGATCAAGTTAGGATTAGTATTACTTTCGACATGCATCACATGTTGCCTTCACTTCAATCTAAGCCATGTTTAGGCATAGTAGTAGCGTTGGTAAACCAAGCACGGAGATAAGAGAGGACACTTCTCTCTATTAGCTAGCTAACACCCTAAATTAACCCCCCAAAACCCCCTAAACCACCCCCTTTAAAAAAACAAAAAGCTCAGCTCCTGCCAGCTGCTGACGCGTGGATGCCTTTTGGTCCCGGTTGGTGCTACCAACCGGTACCAAAGGCCCTCCTGCCTGGGCTCGCTGCAGCGGCCACGTGGAGGCCCATCTGTCCCGGTTGGTGTAAGAACCGGGACTAAAGGTATAGGGCTTTAGTACCGACCCTTTAGTCTCGGTTCCCAACCGGGACAAATGGGCCTTACGAATCGGGATAAATGGCCCTTTTTCTACTAGTGTGCGTTAAGGAAAACTCTAAATGAAGTTTAGCTTTGATATACCTTTTCATAGCTCCTGGTCTAGTCGCCACTAAATGACATAGCCCACTATTTAAAACTATGGTTGTAATATTTTTCTTTAAATTACTTCAATGTCCGGAGAAAAAAAGACTTAGAGGGCGGACAAGTAGAGGACTTTTAGGGGCTATCGTCAGCAGGCGGGTGCGTGCGCTCTGCAGGGTGTCCATGAACATGTTTTATCAACAAAGGGATATGTTAATATCGCGAAGATACCGGTTACACCTAGTCTGTGCATCAACAAAATGTCCAACTAGACATTGAGGATGTACACAGCCAAAAAGAAAAAAAAACACCATAGTGATCAGGCACTCGCAATAGCAACACACTAACCACCACCAAAGACAACACCCCAAACGCAAAAGAGGTCCTCCAAAGACGACGCTTCCATGAAGGGAACAGAGCACAATCACTGTCATCGCCCAATCAATGATCATAGGTTTTCACCTTGGAGAAAGTTCGAGTTCTGAAAACAATGCCTTCAACAAGATCATTGCCAGGTACAACCACTAGACGTTGAGTTTTCACCCACATAATCAAGAGACTCGGTACTCGAGGAGCACCACCAAGACTGAAGCCCTCTAGTATTGCTGCCCCCACTTTCCTGAGGCCGCTGCTGCAAGACACTAAACACAAAGCTCAGTCTTCACCGCATCCAGGGCACCTTTCCGCCATTTCTTCTAATCCTCCAATCGCAGCTGCCATGACATTCTGCGCCTCAATTCCATGGAAATCTAGAAGTAGACATGTCCCATGGTACCGACAAAAGGCGGAGCTTCGCACCGCGCCCACTTAAAGCCGCACTAGCAAATGCATGGATGCGCATGCCGAATCCCATCTGATTTAGAGAACCATGAGCGTCTTGCGCCAATCTGTAGAACTCTGGAGGAGAATTACAGAACTCATCATCGGCCAAATCAAAGAGGATCGAAAACAGATAGATCGTCAGTTTGGCACGAGAAGACCAATAGGGTAGCCACCTTTATTGACCTAGATCAGCAGCCCCCATGCTGCCAGTCCACGGGACCATGCAGCCCCGATCTCCCCAATCGGCAACCAGAGCCCCACGGCCGAGCCGGAGCGGTAGGAAGAAGGTGACCCGTGCTGCCCACAGTCTGCGCCAAGGGCCGCCAAGACCGCGAGCACGCCGACGATGCAACTACCACGCCATCGATGAAGAAGACGCCCGCCCGTGCCATCTCCCCGAACCACGCTGCCACGCCTCACCGAGCGCTGCATCCCACGCCGCCTACTGCCAAGCGAGGAGGGGCAAGAGCTCCGCTGCCACCGACGTCGGCCGGGCTTCGCCCAGCGACGGCCTCGATGGCGGCGAGGAGAGGGAGGGCGAGGGGATGGTCTAGGGCTACGGTGGCTCGCGCGAGCCGCGCGGAAATCCTAACTTTTTTCACGAACACGTTTGGATGTGTCCACGGATAAATTGAGTTGTCCTTTCAGCCTCACGGTGATGCTCTATGTTTTTTTTTTGAATAGTTCGGATTGTTTACCACATGTGTTACGTGGTACGGTGATGCTCTAAGTTAAGTGGCTGGGAGTTATCCATAAACTATATTACAAATTACTTTCTTCATAAGAGCGTTTAGATCAGTAAAGTAGTAATTTTATATTTCTTTACAGAGGGAGTACTTGTGTAGTTGAAAGCTTTCAACACAACTTTGCAAAGGACTCTACTTGAAGAAAAATCTAAGCACCTTCACACTCATCCATTTCTTCTTTGATTACAGATTTTGTTCAGATGAATTAACGGATATATCTTCACATTAGTTCCGCTCCAAAAAGAATAACTATTGTATGCTTATCAGTTGTCACAATGAGTGCAGAAGTAGTTTTTGGAAGAAGATACATATGCCCAGGATGTGATTCATTGGAATGCTAGATGAACACTTGCATAATCGACCTGGTCCTCCACTCGAGCCTACTGGATAGTTTCATACACAGATAGCTTAGCGATGCTGTAGCCCGCCAGATCCTTGAATCTGTCGCCCGTCGCTCGCCACGACATGGGCCATCACTTCGGAGGAGGACTTGAACGCTTCGCATGCCTCCCTAAGCAGCGGGCAGTGGTGCTGCTCTGCCAGCGCCAACGTCGCCGCCACTGTCTCAGTGTTCAGGCTTGCGCGCAGCTTTGCGTCGCACATCTGCTTCAGCCTGGCCAGCCCATACCGGTCCGCGGCAACAAGCAGATGTTGTGTCACCGCGGTGCTGCAGTCTTCGCCGTCGTTTGGCAGCGAATCCATGTAGACGAAGTGTATGAGCAGCTCAAAGATCGCCGGCTCCATGTCGTTAATCTTGATGATTTTCATGTCTTTCTCCCTCATCGGGCCAAAGAGCTCCGCGTTGAACACGGGAGACCTCGCTGCGAGCAGGCACCTGTGGGCAGGGAAGGAGCGGCCGCCCACATCAAAGGTGACGTCCGTGCCTTTCCCGTCCGTGAGCATGCACTTGAGATGGCTGGGCAGGTCCGGCCGCGGAACCAGTGCGGCCGGGCCGATCTTGGTGTTCTCCGTATGTTCAAAGATGACGGCGAGGACACACCTGATGGTCAGGCAGTCGTCGTTGAGGTACCACGGTGATGCCAGATCCAATGTCCGGCCCACATCCAAAAAACCCGACCTGTCGGATGGCGAAGCACGGAAGACAGCTGTTGCGCACGTCGCCGGCAACGCCTCGCCATAGCGGTTAAGAAATCCTAAGCTGAAACTGGCCGGCACGCCCGTGGCGCCGTTGCAGATCTTTACGCACGCCGATGCGCAGCCAGGCGGGGACTTTACGCACGCCGGTGCATAGCCAGGCTGGGTGTCCGTGTAGTAGAGGGTCCCGCCCGGGTAGAACATGATGGTCCACTCGTAGCCGCCGACGCTAAAGATGCCGGAGCTGACGGCCTCGCCTGGGGGCAGGTAGCGGATGAGCGAGTAGTTGGCGATCACGAAGTCGTGCGTCGCAGACGCGGTCTGCACCACGCATCTAGACGACGTGTGCGGCTGATCCATCGCCGCCATGGTCGCTCTTTTTTTTCGTGGTTAAGATAAGATTAAGACGGCGCCACATAGCAGTTGATGCTGGAGTATATATAACAGAGAATCTTAGGCAGAGAGTCCGTGATGTGCCGGAATTCCGATCGCGCTTCGTATCGGTGACGGTGCAGACTATTGCCGTTCGATGTAAAAAGCATGACGGGCGGTGGAAGAGGCATTGTTACGTACGGCCCACTCCTTCCGGCTAGTTTCCAAACATAACCCAATCAACTGGCGATTCCTATATTGCCTAAAAATAAAACTGGCGATTCCTATTTAACGCTTGCGGGCGCCAAATCCTATTTGGCGCCTTTAGCGCCCGATACAGCTTTTTCTACAAATGGATGAACTATTTTCAAATTTGATGATTTTTTTTTCAAATTCGATGAACTTTTTTCAAATTTGATGAACTTTTTCCTAAGAACAAGAGTATGTACTGTAGCAACATTGTTGGTTTTTCCCTAAGAAAATCATGACATAATGTAGCAATTTTTGGAGAGAGAAAAAATAGCGAGCGTGAGCCAGCGATCGAGTGGGCGGCTAGCGAGCGAGCGGGAGCCAGCGCGCGTTGCTGGGCCAGGCCCATGCAAGCGATGCAGTGGGCGCTGGGTTCGCTAGCGGGCGCTGAAGGCGTCAAGGAGGAGCTCTCGGTTAGGAGCTCCCCTCCTTGCGGGCGGCAAATGGTCGAGGAAACGCCTGCAGCGCTCGCGGGTGGGCCAGCTGATTTCACGGCAGCGCGTGCTGCACGTTGCTGTTTCTTTTTTGTCGTTCATTTTTCTGGTCATTTTTTTCTGGTTCTTGTTTTCCTGTTTCTGTTTTATTTCTTTTCTTTTCCTTTTTATTTTTTATTTTTTATTTTTACTGTTCCTTTTCCCTATATTATACAAAGTTCATTATGTGTTACCAAAATGTTCATCATATATTAAGGAAATGGTCATGACCAAAAGTCATCATGCATTATGAAAATATTCATTGTACACTAGAAATTGTTCAACGAATATACAAATGTTCACTATGTTGTTGAAATTTGCTCAGTGTACTTTAACAAATGTTCAATTTGTATTAAAAAATTGTTCAAAGTATGTTACAAAATGTTCAGTGTGTAGTCGAAAAAATTTGAGCACATTTTTTGAAATGTCCATCGTGTATTATTTTAAAATATTCATCGTACATAAAGAAAATGTTCAACTGATATTACAAAATGTTCAACACTTATTTTTGAAAATTTTGAAATGAAGTTCGATACTTCAAGTATAACGCCGCCTATCTATCACTAGAACTAGCTAGTTCGATTGGTCAGTTACGCTCGTTCATGAGAGGGAGTTCGCATGTTCGAGTTCTCGCTCGTGTAGCACTTTGTAGTTTTTATTTTTATTTTTTACACGCGCCTGGACTTCTATAGCTCCAAATGCGCCGGCCCATTTGCGGCTTCCTTCAGCGAATGATCGACAATTTGCTGCCCACAGACGGCAAATAGGAGCTTATGTCAAAAGGGTGTGGCTTCGCTGAAGTGTGGCCTTCGGACGCCCCAGTTTGAGCTGGCCTAAGGTTGCTTCGCTGTTTTTTTTCTGTTTCTCTTTTTTCTTTTCTTTTTTCATGTTTCTGTTTCTATTTCTTTTCTTTCATGTTCTTTTCCCTTTTCCTTTCTTTTCATGAATTATCCAAAGTTCATTGAATCTTACAAAAATATTCATCGTATGTCAAGAATGTGCTCACGCTATACTACAAAAAGTTCATTGTTCATTCTAAAAAATTCACCGTATATTAGAAATTGTTTAACGAATATACAAATGATCACTGTGCTTTTCAAATTTGTTTAGCGTATATTACACAAATATTCAATGTATATTCAAATTGTTCAACATATATTACAAAATGTTCAATATATATTCAAAGTTCTTCGATGTATATAAGCATATGTTTTTAAAAAATATTCATCATATATTAAAAGAAGTACATCGTATAATACAAAACATTTCATTGTGTATTATTAAAATGTTCATCGTACATTAAAAAAATGTTCAACGTATATTACAAAATGTTCAAAGGACATTACAAAATATTCAGTGTGCATTTTTCAAAATAAATACCGACCAAAAAGCCGGCCCAATATAGTAAATTGGATGCTATAGTATGGGCTGCTACAATAAATCCAGCTAAAAGACGAAGAGTGGACTGGCCCAGCAGATGGGCGCCTGTTTGAAGCTACCTCCTTTTGACGCATGAGGGCGTCACACAGGGGTTCTCCAATTAACTCCCTAACCGTGTGACGTTTTCCAGTTAACTGCTCCTCGGGCAATTAGTTGTTAGCGCAAGAAGCACTGTATATCTGTGCTATTACCTCGAGAAAGGCACGCGCCTCGTTTTTTATTACTAAACAACGACAATCATACAACCCAGCACATGCAACAGGACACCACAACACACTCACGCAAGTTATAATACAAGAGTGTTGGTGAATAGCTACACGACACCACTAGCTCTGCCCACCACCAGGACAGCTGCCCTGGCATCCAAGATGGCCCCTTCATTGCCGCCATAGCACATGGAAATAGCCGACTGCTTAAGGGGTAGAAGGCCCCTCCTTGTGCACCAAAACGAGTCCCTTGGTAGGATTGGTGCCCAACCAACCATATCTGTATAGCGGAAGGTCGTCGAAGGCCGCTAGCCACACTACAGCCACCCGCACCCTCGATGTGGCACCTTCAGATCTAGGCGACGCCAAGGCAGGGTGGTCCTCTGCCCCCATCTGAAGGCACCCTGCCGCCATGGTCTAGCCACTAAAGCGACGTGTTGGGCCGCCACCAACTGTCGATCTAGGTGCATACACGAGGAGAGGAGTCGAGGTCGAGCCACCTCTGCTATCCGACCGCCACGCCAAAGGAGGTTGCCCGCGACCCCCACCACCAACGTCCCTTACCAACCAGAGGAATAGAACGGGCGATCGTCGCCGGCACCACGGACGCACACCACCATCTCGCCATTGTTACACGCCACACACATGAGTGGCGACACGCCGTCATGCCCATCGTCCACACCACGCCCAGGACCGAGGGCGCCGACCTACGCCAACCCCACCCTTTGAGAGGATAGAGACGCCCCACCGCCACCAGTTCCTATCAGGCTTCGCCCCGCTGCTCCTCCTAGCGCGACAATGGAGGACGAAAGGAGGCATGGCAAAGCGATCTAGTGTTCCCTCCCCGTAGCCACGTAGGGGTCATGTGGGGCCGCTATGATGTTTGCCAGTGCCCTTATTGACACTATTAAACCCCTCAATTACACACACTAGGTTTAAATTGTGTGTGATAGTGACATCGCCCATGATGTGAATGGGTAAGAAAATTGTGTGTGTTGTAGTGCACACAATTTATATGCGCAAAGCGTGTGCAGTGAATGGAATCTTCACACACAACTGACACTAGTGAATTGTGTGATATGCACACAGTTCTAGATATCTAACCGAGTGTGATGAGGGGAACCATCACATAAATTTCCGCTTAGTGCATCTTGTGTGATACTGGGCACAACATTCGGTGCTTAACTGTGTGCGATGATTTGTATCAACATAGACAGTTCTTCAAATAGGATCATATGCGAAGTTGTTCACGTGATTAATTCAAGCATAGTAATTCAGTGGCCACGGTTCTTGGTATCTAAGTAAGTGTGACGAGGGGTACCATCAGATACATGTCTACTCAGTACATCATGTGTGATACGGGGCAGGCAGTTCGCTGGCTTAACTTTGCATCATCATAGACATTTCTTCAAAATTAATCGTGTGTGAAGTTCTTCAACCGATGAATTCAAGCATGGTACTTGAATGACGAAACTACTTTGTAAGATAAAATATTAGATACACACAACATTTAGATGACACACATTAGCATTAAACAAGCACTTTCTCTGACGCTTACTTTAAGAATGAAATTATGAATCCCGCAAAAAAGAATGAAATTATGAATATACCTATTAATGCTAATCTATAATGTAATATATCTTGGACTCATACCCATAATGCAGATTGTACTACAAAGACTACATATTGAAATTTTATACAGTGGACTCAAACTACTTCTAGGCATGAAGTTCACACATCACAGATCAAGAAATAGCTAGCCTCGGTCAGGTTCGGAAAAACAAATCCATAGTTCTTAGAGTTAAAACTTTTGCCAGGAGGCTCGTTACAAGGGCTCTAGCATCTAGTTTGAGAGCATCCAGATTTTCCAAACATATTAAAAAAGAATGTTGTAGATGTCGACAATTAGAAACTGACTCACACCTTTTATTTCAATGCAACTTTGAGAGATCAGTTTGGTTCAATTATGGCTTCAAAACTAATGTGATGGACATTAACTTGTATGCCTCTACTACCATACACTTGATATGGTCTTTTCAACATTCAAAACTTAAGTAGCCAAATCTTCACTCTTCTCTAGAACATTTGGAAGAGAGGCATGGTCATTTATTCAAAAAGAATGTTTTAACTCCTATGGACGTAGTTTATGCCACAAAAGCAATGGTAAATGCAGGTCTAAAGGAGAATATTGAAGAAGATTGCAGGATGTCAATTATTCCTAAATCAAAAACAATTAGCAAGCACAAATACAGCCATCCAACATGTAGGTTTTGTAGCTTACGTTGATGCGGCCTTTAATCCAGCCGCTGCGGGAGCTAAAGCTTCATTTGAAGTATTCTTAAAAGCTGAAGATTCTAATCACTCTATCTTCGTCCAAGCGGCAGCCTCGAATGATTTTTTTTGTTTTGCGGGCAGAAGTGATGGACCTACTCCTAGCTACTTCATTTATCAAAGCCATGGGCTGGAATTCGATCTTTTTCCTGATCGCATAAATTTGGTGGAAGTTGTTGAAGCAAGAGATTTACTTGAAAATTCAGGACATCGGAGAGACATTTACTTGCAGATTTCTTCAACATTACATCAAGTAAGAGCTCTTACAAGGCCGCAGATGTTCAAAGGATGAAAAAACTTTGCTCACTCTCTAGCTAAAAAGGCTTTCTCTTGGTGATTTTCCTCTGGTTGCTCTATCCAATGCACTAAAGTTTATCAATGAATTTCAAAAGGAAAACAATTTTTTCAACTGGGATGATTATTCGCTCGCGCAAACCTCCTCGCACGCATGCCACACGTCCTCATGGAGCCCACACACCGCCCACGGTTTGTTATCTTCTAGCACCCGAAATGAGATCACCTTTTCCACTTGTTCTGCTCCCTGCCATGGTGATGCTTGCTTCTCCTTCCAAAAATCTCGTCTACAACCTTGCTCTGCTCTATTCCTCGGAACCTCTCCTCTCTTCCTGCCCTCTCTCACCCCCGATCCGATGAAGTTGTTGCTGCTGCAAGGGGAACCACTGTGTGGCGATAACAAAGGTGGTGATGGTGAGCTTTTTTTGCCGAGAACACTACTGCAAGAAGGTCCTAAGATGTCACATGTATAAGAGACCAATTGACCAAGTTGTGTGCGATGCATTAATCACAAACGGTATGGCAATAAAACCATCACCAATAAAATGAACTATGTGCGATCGTGGATCCATCAAGCACGATTAAGATTAGAGTTGCGTGTGGGAATCATGACATACAGTTGATCCATACGAACTGTTTGCGGTGAGCCAAAAACAAAAGCGGTTACCCAGATAAAGATGTGTGCGATAGATGGCATACTGTGACGATGACATGTACCTAGGGTAGGGTCTTAGGCCTGACCTAGAAACACTACCCAAGGACACTGCCATAGAGTCAAAGACATTCAAAGTCCAACAGAAGGCAACAGAAGGCATCGACTGAAATCACCGTGAAGTGCAATCCACTCGACAGCAGATTCCACTCAGATACCTCAATTCCACTCGACCACAATAGCGTCACTCGACCATGCGAAGAACCATTCGGAGTACAGAAGATCTAAAATCACCCAGGATGGCAACGGTCAGGCGTTCACTCCGTAGTCATCAAGACCATTAATAGCTGGCGTTACTAGTAACGCCCCTGTCTTAACTCACATTGAACCCTGTGTAATCGAGGGCTGGAGGGGCCTGGCGCACTCTATATAAGCCACCCCCTCCTCTGGGACAAGGGTTCGCACCCCCTGTAACTCTCACGCATAATCCAGTCGACAAGCCTCTGAGGCATCGAGACGTAGGGCTGTTACCTCCTCCTCCGAGGGGCCTGAACTTGTAAACTTGCGTGTACAACCTTGCCGTAGCTAGGGCCTTGCCTCCTCCTACGTACCCCTTACTCTTACTGTCAGACTCACTCCCACGACAGTTTGCGCCCACCATGGGGCAGGCGTCTTAGCGACTTCCCATGAGGTTGCAGTTTTTTCGATCTCAGTCAACATGGTTTCCGGCGGTGGTTTGTCCCTGGGCCATGAGGTCCGCCTCGGAGCGCTCGTCTTCATCGCCGACGACTCCACTTGGCTCCAAGAAGCCCTCCTCGACGTCGAGACTCTCCCCATTTGCGGGGCGACGCACTTTCGCGCGTGCGCTCGTGGCGTCCTCTTGCGGCAGCCGTCGACCCAGTATCGGTCGGCTCCCGCAGCATCCTCACTCCCCGCTGTTCGCCGTCGCAAGCGATCTAGTCGATCGCGGCTCCAACGGTGGGTGAAGCATGCGGTGGCTCGACAGTCAACCACCCCTCAAGTCGCGACAATTGAGCCCGACGAATCTCTCTATGGATTGTTCGACCTGTCGGCTGGTCACTCGGACACTCTTTTTGAGTGTGAGAGCAATAACCCAGCGGCAAAAGTTCTCATGGTCGACTCCCCGCGCAGCTCGCCCGGATTTTGTCGCGGTGGCGGAGACGACCCAGCGCGTGATCATGACGAATACTATCCCCAAGCCCTCACAGCGGAGCAAAGGGAGGAGCTGCATCGCCGCAACGTCCAGGCGCTCCAGACCCCCATCGTTGGGGAGACCTCCGAGGCTCGGGCCTTGGAGGCTGCGCGCTTGGCCACCTTGGCTGAGCGTACGCGTCTGGAGAATCTCCAACAATCACTCGACGAAAGCGCCCGTCAGCAGATCCCTAGATCTAGTTGATGACCACGACAATTGTTTCCGCCTGAACCTCAGGTAGACCATACTCCGATTCAAAATGTCGCAGTAGTTGCACGCATAGCAGAGTCAATTTAGCCGTCTCGTTCAGAAGCTGGTAGAGGTTTGCTGCAGATCCGAGCGCTGCTCCGGGCAGCTGGAGAACAAAACTCGGCCGTTTCTCAGTCGCGTAATAGAATTCATAGCAGATCTGTGGTTGCAGACACAGTTTAGTCGGCACATAGTCCAAGATCGCCTCCGCGGCGTGAAGACCGTGGTCACCGCCAGGATCAGTATCTGAGTCGAGGCCACGGGCAGTATGATCATCGATATCCCCGTGATGACCACCGTCGAGTGCTTTCTCCCCCTCCAAGTGGCGGGTCGTACCCGCCCCGGCGGTATGACGACAGGCGCCCGTATGGTGACGAGCGGAGAGCTCCAGTCGACCCAAGAGAGCCTGGGTTCAACACGAGGTCACTCATCGTGCAGGGTTTGGTCGACAGGGGCCGAGCACACAGAGAAGGACAAGATAGAGACCGTCCGAGTGGAAGCAGAGCATTTGTTTCTGGGCCCGAGTGTTTCAGTAGAGCCATCCGAACTGCTGAGATCCCTCCCAACTTCAGTCTGGCGACAGGAGTGAGTAAGTTCACCGATGAGTCAAAGCCCGACACATGGCTGGAAGATTACTGAGTGGAAGTGCAGATTGGTGGAGGCAACGATGATGTAGCCATGAAGCACCTCCCCTAATGCTTGAGGGTTCGGCCAGGGCCTGGTTGAATTAGTTGGCCCCTAGAAGTATTTTCTGTTGGGATGAGTTAGCCCGAGTGTTCGTCAAAACATTCGAGGGCAGTTGCAAGCGACCTGCTGGGCTGACTGATTTGCAGCATTGCGTCCAGAAACCGAATGAGACTTTGAAAAACTACATCCAGAGATGGACTACCCTTCATCATACATTGGAAAATCTGTCACAACACCAAGCAGTTTGCGTCTTCAAAGAGGGCGTCTGTTACAGAGAGCTCAACCTGAAGTTCGGTCGTTCAGGAGACATGTCTCTAGCCCGAATGATGGAAATAGCCACTCGATATGCTAACGGTGAAAAACAAGACTGACTCTGCAGTGGCAAGGGAAAACCAGTCGACCAGGACACCGGCGGTGGGAATTCCGGTCGGAAGCAAAAGCGTAAAGCTGAACCTGCGGGTCCTGCTGAGGCCGCAGTTTTGAATCAAGTAAAGTTCAAGGGAAAGCCTAAAGGGCCATGGATCCCCAAAAAGGTGAAAGATCAGTCAGGCAACGACGTTCTCGATTTACCCTGTCATATACACACTAAAAAGAGGAAGAGGGTAACTTGATTCTGCCCAAGCATACCACTCGATAGTGCCGACTCCTGATTCAGAGTTTCCGAGAGGGTCAGCTGTAACGCCCCAAGACCGACGCTTCAGAAGACTTCCATATTTTCGTGATCACCGTGTGTTTCTTTTGTGCTTGCCCTTTTTTTTCATTGCATCATGTCATCATGCCATCATGTCATTAATTTTTTAAAAAGTCAACTAAGTAAATTGCATGGATCTTCGATCCATTTAAATCGAGGGAAATGCACATGGTGATTTCTCTTTATAACATATATCCTCCCAATATTATTAGGGAGCTATATTAAAATATTCCATTAATTGGAGTTCACCATAACACACTTGCAAATATCCCAATGCCTTTGTTATCTTAATTCTTGGTCTCCAACCTTGCCATTTATTCTTTCTTCAATTTCCGGAGCTCCACCAAAAATCCGAACATTTTTGGACCTTCCCAACCCTCACTTCCTATTCAAATCATTTGAATTAAATTCAAATGCATTTGAATCTATATCTTTCAATCAGGCCACTTCTATTTTTCCTAGATCAAGCATATTTTTGTGAGTCCGGAGAAATTATCCGCGGGTCCAACATCTTTCCCTAACCCTCTCTTTCTTTTCCCTTTTCTCTAATTTCTTTTCCGCCAAAGAAATAAGGGAGAGAGAAGAGAGAGACCCCCAGCCGGCCCAGCTGGGTCTCCCAACTTCAAGCCGGCCCATCCCCGCGGCCCACCTAAGCCAAACCCTAGCCCGATCGAATCCCCATCTCCTTCCCTCCAGCGCCGCTACCTTGCGCCCGATCCCCATCTCTCCCTCCTCTCGCTCCCCTCACTCGTCCTCCTCCTGCGCCCACGCCTTGCCTCCCATGGCGCCCGAAGCTAGGCCCCGTCGCCCCTCCGGCCGGCGAGTCTAGGCCGCCCAGCTCGCCGCCGCCGCCGACGACCAAGCTTCCTCAGCGCCGCCTCTCCTCCTGCTTCTCCTCGTCGCCACCAACCCGCCGTTCGCCTCCTCCATCGACCGTCCCGGCCACCAGGGCTGTTGACGGCCGAAGCCCGGCCGCGTCGTAGCCTCTGCTGCCGGCGGCCTCGACCTCGAAGACCCCGTGGACGCCTCTGCTCCATCGCCTCCTTTCTGCTGCCCGAGCCCCAAGTCCGTCGGCCTGCCTCCGCTGTGGACTGGCAGGAACGGGACCCCGGCGACCTCCCGCGACCGGTTTCAGCAAGTTCGACGCCGAGCGCGTCTGAGATAGTTCTTCCTCCCGCTGGCCTCCTCTGTGCGCCAAGCCCCTCGCCTGCGTGCCAAGTTCTCGCTGCCACCGCTTTTCTCACTCACTCCGCATCCTTGGCTCTGCTGCTGGCCCTCGCTGCCGAGAGCCTCGTCGTTGGCCTCCTCCTTGCCTCTGCACCTCCGGATCCTGTTGTTGCTGGACGCAACTTTGACCACGATGAATACGCCAAGACCCCGAGATCGACTTCGCGGACTGACAAGTACCACGACGACCGTTGAGACCACCAAGTACCACGACACACGGCGCCCGAACGACTACCGCACCGAACGCCAAGTACAACTATGAACTCGAAGACCTCGGATGCATCAAGTTCCTCTACGACCCGTGTACGACTACGTGATTTCACCAAGTACCCCTCGGATGCGCCAAGTTCGACTACATGGATCAACAAGTTCCTCTACCGATGACTCTAACGATTACGAAACGTGTACCACTACCGTCGACCCGCGAAGACCCCGTGGACGTCAAGTTCTTTGTCGTGACCCCGAGCATCTATGGAATATGTACCACTACTTCCACTACCGTCGCGAGAATGACTACTTCCCCTACGACACGTGAACAACTACTTCCACTTCGAACGCGTTCCGCCCCGAATGCACGCTTCGAAGGTATAACCCCGAGACGACGTCCGTGGACCGAATGCATGTGTTGTATGAGATGCTCGTGTTTGCACCGTTTCCTAGTTGTCATTGCATGTTTCTCCTAGTTTGTCATGCCGCCGTACCGTGGGAACCCGGCTACCGGTATCACCCCACCATCTCTAGCATGTTCCGCACATCCGCACACTTGCTTCTTTTGCACCGATATCTCAACGAGTTGTCGGAACCGGAACGTTGCCGTGGCACCGTGTCTGTTATCGTCGCCGTGGCACCCTTTTCGTTCACCACGGAAACAAATGCTTCATAACATGCTCATGTCCACGTTTTCATAAAATTGCTTAAAAATTTGCATATGTCATTCGCATCATGATAACAACATTTAAATGTTTAAAATTGTTGTTTGCCGTAAATTGCTAAATGACATATGGGGATTTTCCGGAATTGTTGTTCGTTGTTCCGGCCTTATTTAAACTTGCCTAAATAGTTAGTTTACTTATGCTTCCCCTCTTGCCATGTTTAATAACATTTAATATTGTTGGGTACATAAACGAGAGAGAACTAAATAATTGATGTGGTGTTTCGTCAATATGCAACTCGTTGCATATTGAGCTCCACTTAACTTGTAGTTTCGTTTGTGCATTTTGCCATGCCATGCCTCATTTAAACCGGACATGCATCATACTCGATTGTGCATCATGCCATGTTTATGTGATGGTTGTTTACTATGTTGTTTGTTTCTTTCCGGATTGCTTCTCTCGTTAGCTTCGGTTTCTTTCCGGAGTTGTGAGGATTCGTTCAACTCCGTCTGTTTGTCTTCTTCATGGACTCGTTCTTCTTCCTTGCGGGATCTCAGGCAAGATGACCATACCCTCGAAATCACTTCTATCTTTGCTCTGCTAGTTGTTCGTTCTATTGCCATGCTGTGCTACCTACCACTTGCTATATCAAGCCTCCCAAATTGCCATGAACCTCTAACCTTCGTCACCCTTCCTAGCAAACCGTTGTTTGGCTATGTTACCGCTTTTGCTCAGCCCCTCTTATAGTGTTGCTAGTTGCAGGTGAAGATGAAGGTTGTTCCATGTTGGAACATGGATTTTATGAACTCTGTTGGGATATCACAATATCTCTTATATTTCAATGCATCTATATACTTGGTAAAGGGTGGAAGGCTCGGCCTTATGCCTGGTGTTTTGTTCCACTCTTGCCGCCCTAGTTTTCGTCATACCGGTGTTATGTTCCTTGATTTTGCGTCCCTTACGCGGTTGGGTGATTTATGGGACCCCCTTGACAGTTCGCTTTGAATAAAACTCCTCCAGCAAGGCCCAACCTTGGTTTTACATTTGCCTCACCTAGCCTTTTTCCCTTCGGAGTCGCGCTCCCAAGGGTCATCTTATTTTACCCCCCGGGCCAGTGCTCCTCGGAGTGTTGGTCCAAACTAGAGCCACTTGCAGCCCCACCTCAGGGAAACTTGAGGGCTGGTTTTAGTTGTACGTAGTGTTCATCCGGTGTGTCCTGAGAACGAGGTACGTGCGACTCCTATCGGGATTGTCGACACATCAGGCGGCTTTGCTGGTCTTGTTTTACCATTGTCGAAATGTCTTGTAAACCGGGATTCCGAGACTGATCGGGTCTTCCCGGGAGAAGGAATATCCTTCATTGACCGTGAGAGCTTATAATGGGCTAAGTTGGGACACCCCTGCAGGGTATAAACTTTCGAGAGCCGTGCCCGCGGTTATGTGGCAGATGGGAATTTGTTAATGTCCGGTTGTAGAGAACTTGACACTTGACCTTAATTAAAACGCATCAACCGCGTGTGTAGCGGTGATGGTCTCTTCTCGGCGGGGTCCGGGAAGTGAACACGGTTTCTGGGTTATGTTTGACGTAAGTAGGAGTTCAGGATCACTTCTTGATCATTGCTAGTTCACGACCGTTCTGTTGCTTCTCTTCTCGCTCTCATTTGCGTATGTTAGCCACCATATATGATAGTGCTTGCTGCAGCTCCACCTCACTACCCTTTCCTACCCTTAAGCTTAAATAGTCTTGATCTCGCGGGTGTGAGATTGCTGAGTCCTCGTGACTCACCGATACTTCCAAAACAGTTGCAGGTGCCGATGATACCAGTGCAGGTGACGCAACCGAGCTCAAGTGGGAGCTCGATGAAGATCTTGCTCGTTGTGTTGTTTCTTTTCATGTTGATCAGTAGTGGTGCCCAGTTGGGACGATCAGGGATCTAGCATTTGGGGTTGTCTTCTTTTCTTTTGGTTCCGTAGTCGGACCTATGTGTGTACTCTGATTGATGTATGATTTATTTATGTATTGTGTGAAGTGGCGATTGTAAGCCAACTCTTTATCCCATTCTTGTTCATTACATGGGATTGTGTGAAGATGACCCTTCTTGCGACAAAACCACAATGCGGTTATGCCTCTAAGTCGTGCCTCGACACGTGGGAGATATAGCCGCATCGTGGGTGTTACATCAGCCCAGTGAGAAGGAATCTGATAAGGAGGAGGAAAAAGAGGAAGATGTTGGTTACCCTAAGGTCAATGCTACCTTGGTGATGTTTGCTGACATAGAGAGCAAAAGTCGACTGAAAGTCATTAACAGGGAAGTGAATATGGTTTGCTCCGGCAACTACGACGTATTTGAAGTGGTCGAAGACTCCTATTACATTCGACCGGTCAGATCACCCAGTGCACGTCGCTAGCCCTGGACGGCAAGCGCTGGTGGTCGACCGAGTCGTTGGGGGCACCTGACTGACTAAGGTCCTTATGGATGGCGACACTGGATTGAACATTCTGTACGCTGAGACCCTCCAAGGGATGGGCATTCCGATATCCAAACTCAGTGAGAGTAACATGCAGTTCCACGGTGTCATCCCCGAAAAGAAGGCAAAGTCACTCGGACAGATCGCTCTTGATGTGGTTTTCGGTGATTCCAAGAATTACCACAAGGAAAAGTTGACGTTTCAGGTGGTGGATTTCCACAACGCGTATCATGCTATTCTGGGAAGGCCCGCATATGCTCGTTTCGTGGCTCGACCATGTTACATATATCTCAAGTTGAAGATGCCTGGGCCCAGAGGAGTGATCACAGTCACAGGGAGTCAGCAAAGAGCAGAAGAGTGTCTTCAGAAAGGCTCAAAGATTGCTGACGAGCAGATGGCAGTAGTAGATATGGAAGAATACAAGAAGAATGCAGATCCGAGTGATTTGTTGCGAGCTAAGAAGCCTGCCTCGGAGTCCGCATTTTAGTCGGCCGGAGAGACAAAGCCTGTCCATATTCACCTGGAAGACCCCAATGCTGCTCCGACCCACATCTCAACAACACTCGACAGCAAATAGGAAGAAGCGCTCATCCAGTTCCCCGTGAGAACTGGGACATCTTCGCATGGAAACCATCAGACATGCCGGGTGTACCCAGGGGACTGGCTGAGCACCGTTTGCGTGTCGAACCAAAAGCAAAACCAGTGAAAGAGCATCTCCGACGGTCTGCCATGGAAAAAAAGAAAGGCGATTGGCGAGGAAGTGGCTCGGCTCCTTGTAGCTGAGTTCATTCGAGAGATATACCACTCCGAGTGGCTTGCCAACGTCGTCATGGTCCCTAAGATAGATGATTCACTTTGTATGTGCATAGATTTCAAACATATCAATCGGGACTGCCCGAAAGATCATTTTCCACTCCCCCGCATTGATCAGATTGTCGACTCAACTGCGGGGTGTGAGCATTTGTCTTTTCTGGATGCATATTTCGGGTATCATCACATCCGTCTGTATGGACCCGATGAAATAAAAACGGCCTTCATCACCCCATTCGGGTGATTTTGCTATGTTACCATGCCTTTTGGACTTAAGAATGCTGGTGCCACGTTTATGCGCATGATTCAGAAGTGCCTGCTCACTCAGATCAGTCGGAATGTGGAAGCATACATGGATGATATCGTGGTCAAGTCATGCAAAGGTCCGACCTACTGACTGACCTCGCTGAGACCTTTGCCAACCTAAGAAGATATGACATCAAGCTCAATCCGTCGAAATGCACATTTAGAGTCCCAGGAGGGAAGTTACTTAGTTTTCTCATTTCCGAACGAGGGATCGATGCAAACCTAGAAAAGATTGGAGCAATTCTCCGAGTGAAACGCCCTGTGCGTGTGCATGACGTTCAGAAGCTTACAGGTTGTTTGGCTACATTAAGTCGATTCATTTCTCATCTCGGTGAAAAGGCCCTACCTTTTTACCGACTGATGAAAAAGTCTGATACGTTCGAGCGGACTCTTGAAGCTGAAGCAGCGTTTGTAGAGCTCAAAGCCCTGCTTTCCACCCAGCCGGTGCTTGCTGCTCCACTCAGCAAAGAGCCTTTATTGTTATACATCACAGCCACTGGACAGGTCGTCAGTACAGTCCTCATAGTCGAGCGAGAGGAAGAAGGCAAAGCCTACAAAGTTCAAACCCCAGTGTATTACATTTCTGAAGTCTTGACTCCGTCCAAGAAAAGGTATCCGCATTACCAGAAGCTTGTTTGTGGAATTTATCTGACCACAAAGAAAGTCACACATTACTTTGTTGACCACTCGTTTCAGTTGTCAGTGACGCTCCATTATCAAAAATTCTAAACAATCGAGATGCAACTGGTCGAGTGGCTAAGTGAGCGATTGAGCTTCTCCCTCTAGATATCAAGTTCGAAGCAAAAAAAGGCGATTAAATCTCAAGCAATTACCGATTTCCTGGCCGAGTGGATTGAGCAACAACAACCGACTCAAGTTCACTCGGAACACTGTACCATGTTCTTTGACGGATCTAAGATGTTGAATGGTTCTGGTGCTGGACTGGTGCTAGTATCCCCAAGAGGCGACAAGCTCAGTTACGTCCTCCAGATTCATTTTGATTCCTCCAATAATGAAGCTGAGTATGAAGCACTTTTGTATGGGTTGCATATGGCCATCTCACTCGGCGTCTGTCGCTTGATGGTTTACGGTGACTCAGATTTGGTGGTCAATCAAGTATTGAAGGAGTGGGATATCAAGAGCCCTGCCATGACTAGATACTGCAATGTAGTGAGAAAATTAGAGAAGAAGTTTGAGGGGTTGGAACTCCACCACATACCTCGACTCAAGAATCAAGCAGCTGATGATCTGGCGAAAATAGGTTCCACTTGGAAGCCTATTCCCAGTAATGTGTTCTTGGAGCATCTCCAGACCCCGTCAGTTCAAGAAGATCCTTTTACAGAGGAGCCCCCGCAACCGATAAGTTCAACCAATCCGACTGAAGTTGAAGTGCCAGCGGTGGTCGACCTGATCATGGAAGTTTTTGTGATCATCCCCGACTGGACTGTGCCATACATTGCATACCTGCTCAGGCAGGAGCTTCCGGAGGATGAGGATGAGGCTAATCAGATTGTTTGCAGATCAAAAGCCTTTACAGTGATAAGAGGGCAACTCTTCAGAGAAAGCGTTACTGGCGTGGCTCAGCGGTGTATCTCTCCGGAGGAGGGTCAACTGATCTTAAACGAGATTCACTCGGGGACCTGTGGTCACCATGCGTCCTCTCAGACCATCGTGGCTAAAGCATACCGAGAGGGATTCTACTGGCCACGGGCAAATGAGATGGCAAAAGATATCATTGACAAGTGTGAAGGCTGCCATTTTTACTCGAACATGTCTCACAAACCTGCATCAGCTTTGAAGACTATTCCACTCATCTGGCCGTTTGCTGTGTGAGGACTGGACATGGTTGGGCCCTTAAGAACCGGCAGAAGTGGCTTCACTCATTTGCTTGTGGCAGTCGACAAGTTCACTAAGTGTATTGAAGCAAAACCTATCAAGAACTTAGACTCAGCCATTAGCTTCATCAAAGAATTGGTGTTCCGGTACGGACTTCCCCACAGCATCATTACGGACAATGGCTCAAACTTTGATTTTGATGAGTTCAGAGCATACTGTGCTTCCCAAGGCACTCGGGTCGACTACGCATCCGTTGCGCACCCGCAGTTGAATGGGCAAGCTGAGAGAGCAAATGGTTTGATCCTCCAAGGGTTGAAACCTCGATTGATGCGCGACCTCAAGCATGCAGCTGGGGCTTGGGTGACTGAGTTACCATCTGTTCTGTGGGGATTGAGGACAACTCCCAACCGGTCGACTGGCCGAACCCCTTTCTTCATGGTGTACGGAGCTGAAGCCGTGCTTCACAGTGATTTGCTGCACAATGCTCCTCGAGTGGAACTTTTCACAGAAGAGCAAGCATGACAGGATGCCGTTGACCTTCTGGAGGAAGAACGAGAGATGGCTTTGATCCGGTCGACCATTTATCAGCAAGTCCTTCGTCGATTCCACGCTCGAAACGTCAAAGGTCGAGCATTACAGGAAGGAGACCTTGTGCTCCAAGTACATCAGCAGAGGCCTCATAAGCTTACCCCTACTTGGGAAGGACCATTCATCATCACCAAGGTGCTCCACAACGAGGCGTATCACCTTTACAATGTGGCCAAGAAGCAAGACGAGCCGCGCACTTGGAACGCGGATCTGCTCCGCCGTTTTCATACCTAAACACTCGGATTGTCGAGATGTAATAAGAAGTACTTTTCAGATTGTTTATCAAAGACATGATTTCTGCAGTCTCCTAATGATTGTTTTCACATAAATGTGTATCCAAATCCCTAGTGGGTGGCTTAGCCGCGAACCCGATTTGCCTAAGTTTCAAAAACACTTCGAGTGAAGAGCAACCCTCTCGCTCGGAGGCTTAGCTGTGAACCAGATTTGCCTAAGTTTCAAAACACTTCGAGTGAAGAGCAATCCTCTCACTCGGAGGCTTAGCTGCGAACAAGATTCGCCTAAGTTTCAAAACACTCCGAGTGAAGAGCAACCCTCTCACTCAGAGGCTTAGCTGCGAACTAGATTCGCCTAAGTTTCAAAACACTCCGAGTGAAGAGCAAACCTCTCACTCGGGGGCTTAGCCGCGACCCTGTACTCGCCTGAGTTCCAAAACACTCCGAGCGAAGAGCAACCCTCTCACTCGGGGGCTTAGCTGCGACCCCGTACTCGCCTAAGTTTCAAAACACTCCGAGTGAAGAGCAACCCTCTCACTCGGGAGCTTAGCTGCGACCCCGTACTCGCCTAGGTTTCAAAACACTCCGAGTGAAGAGCAACCCTCTCACTCGGGGGCTTAGCTGCGACCCCGTACTCGCCTAAGTTTCAAAACACTCCGAGTGAAGAGCAACCCTCTCACTCGAGGGCTTAGCTGCGATCCCGTACTCGCCTAAGTTTCAAAAATACACTCCGAGTGACAAGCAATCCTCTCACTCGGGGGCTTAGTTGTGATCCCGTAGTCGCCTAGGTTTCAAAATACACTCCGAGTGGAGAGCAACCCTCTCACTCGGGGACTTAGCTGCGATCCCGTATTCGCCTAAGTTCCAAAAGCCCCTCCGAGTGAAGAGCAACCCTCTCACTCGGGGGCTTAGCTGCGATCCCGTACTCGCCTAAGTTTCAAAAATACACTCCGAGTGACGAGCAATCCTCTCACTCGGGGACTTAGCTGCGATCCTGTACTCGCCTAGGTTTCAAAATACACTCTGAGTTGAGAGCAACCCTCTCACTCGGGGACTTAGCCACGGACCTGATTCGCTTAAGTTTCAAAGAGGTCGCACTCTGAGTTGCGCCACAAGTACAACGTCTAGTTGTACTCTGAGCTGCGCCACAAGTACAACGTGCGGTCGCACTCTGAGCTGCACCACAAGTACAACATCTGGGTGCACTCTGAGCTGCGCCACAAGTACGACGTCTATTCCGAGTGAATAGCAATCCTCTCACTCGGAGACTCAGCTGTGATCCTAGATTCGCCCGAGTCAAAAAATCTGAAGACAATAGAGACAAAGCAACTGCATTCAAATAAAGCAACCAAGTTCGAATAAAGCCAGCAAGGTTCAGAACCACCAGCATAAGTACTCGGGCATCAAGCCCGAAAGAGTTTAACGATTACAAAATCACTCAGCATTCCGTCGCAAATAAAGTCAAGTCATCAAGTTTTTCACTCGGCGGGAGGAGGACTTGCTGGCTCGACGAAAGTGTCCAGGTCGATGCCATCTGCGATGCGAGTGGTCGCGTCGATGAAGGTCTCCATGAAAGATTGAAATTGAAGCTTCTTAGTGTTTGCCACCTAAAGGGCCTTCAGCTTCTCTTCTTTGGCGTCCTTGCAATGAACACAGACGAGTGATAGAGCCACATCAGCGCCGCAGCGCGCAGCTGACTTCTTCCATGCCTGCACTCGGTCAGCGATGCCGTTGAGTCGAGTCATCAGTGACTCGAGGTCATTATGAAGCACATCCTCTGGCCAGAGCTCCTTGTCGATCTGGGACAACGTGACCTTCAGTCAGGCAATGTAGTCCAAGACACTGGCAAGACGAGATTCCAGTCGCAGCACGTTCATGGCATCTTCGTCCTTGACGGGAGAGTTGATGGGGTCCAGTCCTGTCTCGATCCGCCCAGTTTCCTCCTCAAAATTCTGACAGAACTCTGCATGCACAGAAAGGTGATGAATTGGCAGCAAAGTGGTGGAAAAGTTTTTTGCAATCAGTCGAATAAAGGAAAGTACCTTCCAGCATGAGGAACATGTTCTTGGCAAGATCTACCAGATAAATTTCTAGTTTGTCTCTCTTCCGAGTGAGAACATCAACTTTGTCAGGCAAAACCACCTTCTCCTCCTTCAGTTGCACAACCTCTTTCTTCGCTTCGTCAACAGAAGTTTTCAGCTTGGCGTTATCCTCTTCCAACTTTTCGACTGAAGCCAGCTTCTTGTCAGCAAGTTCAGTCATCTCCCGCGCCATCTTCTGCGCCGCTGCAAGGTCAAGATCCTTCTGCTCCAGAGCCTGCTTCATTTTGTCTAAATAAATAACATTCCTCAGACGAGCTTGGAGTTGACGGTTTTCATTACGCAGATCGGTTCGAGTGGAATCACTCGGTTCAAAGGATGGAAAGGAAAAAATAATAAGGCATGCAATCGACGAGTCGTTACCTCCCATGATTGCCACCTTATCTTGAGCCTTCAAGTTCTCCCTGGCCAGATCCAGGTCGAGCTTGAGTTGGATTTTCTCCTACTCCAAGGTAGCATATCGAGTCCCAAGCTCACAAGATTTCTGCAAACAACAACAAGACAAGTCAATCGACAATTACTTCTGAAAGGAAAAGTGGAAGATCAAATTGTATAGCAAAAGAGTTCTAAGACTGCTGCCGAATCAAACATCCAACAGCAGTCTCGGGGACTACACCTAGTGGGTGCACTCAGCGTGCCCCCACTGGTTACATTTCCCACTTGGCATGGTCGGCCCACCCCGAGTCGAAGGAATCAAAAAAAAACATCATCATCATTAGCTCTCAGACCACCGCCGACTGCCCGCAGTCGACCGAGGTCTCAGGGACTACACCCAGTGGGTGCACTTAGCGTGCCCCCACTAGTTCAGTTCCCACTCAGCACGACCTATCTAGACCGAGTGGAAGTACTACAAGTAGACATTTTGCAAAGACCCCCGCCGAATCAAACATTCGACGGCGGTCTCTGGGACTACACCCAGTGGGTGCACTCAGCGTGCCTCCACTGGACGAAGATCTCACTCGACACGACCTGGTCGACTCAACTGAAAGAGCTACAAAGCAAAAGAGAAACACCCAGTGGGTGAACAATTACAAGGTGCAAACTTATGATAGATGCACATAAGGTTTCAAAATGCTCATCTACGGACATCTTACAAATAATAAAGTAGCAGTTTGCGGGAAACATATCCTAACAAAACAAGGGTCAAGCTAGAAAAACCAATCGGAAATCAACTTACAGTCCCATTTACTTGGACATTGGCTCGGAGAGCAGAGCTGGCATCATAGGCGGCCTTGCTAGTTTCATACACCACCTTCAGTCGGTCCACCATCAGACCTGCCTGGATCATGGCTTCCTTGGCAGCTCCTACTTGGTCCTCCGGGACGTGATGCGTAGCAAATAGAAGAGATGATGGAACTGATGACGTGGCCGGTGGAGTAGAAGCCTGAAGTTGCGCAATCGAATCAGGAGCTTGAGCAGTCGACGCTGAGGGTTGTTCAGTCGACAGAGGATTGGCAAAAGAGACCGAAGCCCGTACTGGATCATCAAGTTGTTCGACCACAGGTTCAGATGCCGAGCGAGGTGTTCGGGCTCCAAGCACCCTCTTGCTCAAAGTTCTGCCTCTCCTCCCAGTATTCTTCGGAGGCACATCCTCGTCATCATCATCAGGAAGCTGGATAACATCTGTTGGTGCTGCAAACACTCGACTGTGCAATTTCAGTCGACCAGAAAGTCAACTAACAGAAAATAGACACGGCTATGGAACCATACCTGCCCGAGAGGTGGCCACATCCGCGGTTTCCGCATCAGCATGCTCCTCATCAATGTCCATGGATGTTGCAGAGGTAGCAGCACTGGAAGTTCCAGAATTCACTCGGTCAAGCAAGCGAACGAGTCCACAATAACACAGAAGAACAAAAGAAAGAAACCCTTACGCTGAAGCCACAGGAACAACCACCTTGATCCTAGGCAGGGCCTTCCGAGGTTTGGGCGGGGCAACTTTGGCCTGCTTCGCGGCCTTCTCTGATGGCTCGGGAGTCGACGTTCGAGTGCGCTTTGGAATCTTTGCACTCGGTGTGACAACTGTGGCACGTCCCCCTGCAGGGTCTTGCGACTATTTGGAACGACGCTCCGAGTGGGGCGGTGAGTCGACCTCTTCACTGCTACCCGAGTCTTCATTGTCATCTTCACTGTCATCTGCATACTGAAAATCGTCGCTCTCGCCATCACTTTCAACTCCTTCTTGGTACTGCTCTCCATTCGGCATCGAGTACATCTTGGTGAAAATCTGCAAGACACAAGTTACAAGTATCAGTCGGATTCAAGAACAATCGCGGATCAAAAGGAAAAGGCACTCGATAAATTAAGCTTGACCTCGTTTGGAGCATTGTTGGCGTCGAATGGCAGAATCCTCCTGGACCCCCTGGGGTTGTTCTTGTTGCCAGTAATGCTCCTAAGCCACTGGGCCACCGTCTCCTCGTTGACCTCCTCCGGGTGGGTTCGAGCGGTGTCTTCTGGACCCGGGCACATCCACATAGGATGGTCAGGCCTGCAAGGGCTAGATGCGTCGACTGAGGAATACCTCCAGCAGATTAATGCCTGTCACTCCACCCTGAACCAATGCAACGACCGCGTCGACTAACATTCGCACCCCCCTTCTCCTCTGGCACTACAATTAGTGAATGAGGGGTGCGGAGTCTCTCTAGAGATAAAGGAGGAAGGCCGGTCGACTGACCAGGAGTCAGAATATCTTTGCAGTAGAACCAAGTCGCGCCATCCCCTAACTGACTCAGGAAAAGTCATGGGAGGAAAAGTACTACTACCCCTCATCTGGATTCCTAAACCCCCACACATCTGGATCACGTGCGTCTTTTCGTCGTTTGGGTTGGCTTTCTTTACCGACTGGGATCGACAAGTGAAAATGTGTTTGAACATGCCCCAGTGCGGCTGGCACCCAAGGAAGTTCTCACACATGGAAACAAAGGCAGCGAGGTAAAAGATTGTGTTGGGAGGAAAGTGGTGGATCTAAGCACCAAAGAAATTCAAAAAAACCCGGAAAAACGGATGTGGAGGCAGGGAGAAACCTCGATGGACGTGGGTGGTGAGAAGGATGCACTCACCCTCGCGCAGCTGCGGCTTGGATTCATTCCCCGGCAGCCTCCAAGACCCGTGAGCAATCAGGCCATCATGGGCAAGATTCTCCAAGTCCTCCTTCACGACGGTTGATCGGATCCAGCCCCTGGATCCAACTAGGCGGCAGACCGGATCGCGACGACGACCCCCTCGCCGTCTTCTTGCCTTTCGCTGCCACCGTCGCCTTCTATGCACGCTCCAGGGCCGCAGTCTTTTCCTTCACCATGGCGGCGGAGCACGAGCAGGCTGGGCGGAAGTGTCGAGAGCAGAGAGAAACAAGGTGGAGAAGCAGAGAGAAAGAGGAGCGAATGGGGCGCACAGTGCATCGCATCGGCCTCGGTGCCTTTTATGGGCCTGGTTTCGAGTGGCTGACCCGTGGGCCCGAGCGATCCTATCGCATCCCGTAACGGGCGCCTCGCTCGATGCGTGGTGAAAAAGGTGGCGTGGAGATCGAGGCGTCTCTGTCTACTCATTCCGTTTACTGCGCCACGCTCCGTCTCGCGCAATTCTCCAAAATTTCGAATCCCATGAGATCCGGGAACCGCAGAGCAATCAATCGCATCAAAGATATCAAACTCTAATTCACTCGAAGACTTACAACATAATTCACTCGGTGATCTCAGAAACCAGAATCGATCAAGGCGACTGATGTAGGGTTAAAGTACCAGTGTGCTTTCCAGACCTCGATGAAATGCCTCCGAAGCATGAAATCGAATCGGAACCAACTTCAACCCTTCTTCACTCGAACCTCAATCCAGTTGGGGGCTAATGATGATGACATGTACCTAGGGTAGGGTCTTAGGCCTGACCTAGACACCCTACCCAAGGACACTGCCCTAGAGTCAAAGACATTCAAAGTCCAATAGAAGGCAACAGAAGGCACCGACTGAAATCATCATGAAGTGCAATCCACTCGACAGCAGATTCCACTCCGATACCTTAATTCCACTCGACCACAGTAGCATCACTCGACCATACGAAGAACCACTCGGAGTACAGAAGATCTAAAGTCACCCCAGGATGGCAAAGGTCAGGCGTTCACTCTGTAGTCATCAAGACCATTAATAGCTGGCGTTACCAGTAACACCCCTGTCTTAACTCACATTGAACCCTGTGTAACCGAGGGATGGAGGGGCCTGGCGCACTCTATATAAGCCTCCCCCTCCTCTGGCACAAGGGTTCGCACCCCCTGTAACTCTCATGCATAATCCAGTCGACAAGCCTCCGAGGCACCGAGACGTAGGGCTGTTACCTCCTCCGAGAGGGGCCTGAACGCGTAAACTTGCGTGTACAACCTTGCCATAGCTAGGGCCTTGCCTCCTTGTACGTACCCCTTACTCTTACTGTCAGACTCACTCCCACGACATACAGGTCACTCGGATGAACTGTTTACGATGAGGCGAAATAACAGAAACAGTTAACCAGATCAAGGTGTGTGCGATAGACGGCATACAGGTCACTCGGATGAATTGTTTGCGATAAGCCAAAACAACAGAAACGGTTAGACAGATCAAGGTGTGTGTGATAGATGGCATACATGCCACTCGAACGAAGTATTTATGATCAGCCAAAATAGCACAAGTGATTCGGCTTAACAAGATGTGTGTAATACCCGACAAACGGGCCAGTAATCAGAATTGTGTGGGAAGACCGATAATAACACATACGATTTCTGCTAATAAGCTGTGTGTGTTGTGGGCAAACGCTTGCTGGCATACAATTGTTAGAAATTGATGAAATCATCACCGACGGGTTCCGTAGTTTAATCCGTGTGCGATGTCATTTGCTCAGTCTGCACAACATCTATGCTCTTTCTGCAGAACAACAACATATATATATACTTAAAAGAACATGATCGCATAATAAAATTAAACATCCAATTACATAAGTGACTATACATAACATTTGCATACACCTCAATAACAATTACATGCATACTAAACTAGGAGAAACGATTATCTAATCATCTACTTCTTGTGACACTTCCCGCCACTGCTCTGCTTGTGGCTCGATCCCTCGCCTGGGGCAAGACGAAGGCACTTCCACATGTCAACTATCCGCCTATACATCTCGTAGCTTGTGTATGTGTCCTTGGCCGTGTACTTGACGTATTTTTCATCCAGTCTCTGCACCCAGGCACTGTGCCAGGCAGGGTTGTTCTTCTTGCACTCATTCTTCATGTTCCTGTACTAGGGGCCGATGATGGCCGCGGTGAGGTCAACTAGGGAGTCCTTCTCCTTCGTGATGCCCCAAAACCTGTACTGGCCTTGGATGTCGACAAGCTTCTAGTAGGCAAGCCCAAAGTCTTGAGCACCTTTAGATCTTTGATGGTGCCCACCATAGCGAACCTATAGTTGGGGCTGTTAATAAACCTGGCGGAATGCTCGCAAGGCCTTGTGGCTAGCAAGTAGTGGTAGACGAGGACGTGATTGTGCACGCACAACTGGGTGATGGCAACCTTCTAATCATACCTTGCATGACCGCCGGTGAACTCGAGGTCGAAGCCGTCAACTTAGTACTTGTCCTCAGCAAGCAATTGCTCCATAGTGTTGATGGAGCTCTCCACCCAGACCAACTCATTGGTGTACATCACTGAGAGGTCATTCCCCCTCACGTGGGTGTCCACTACATGACGCATGCGCGAACTGCCGCTTGTTGTCATTCTTAGCCGCTTGGAGCGCCATTGGAGCCGCTGGGAGCGCCATTGGGGCTGCTAGATATCCTCTCTATATGTGTTGTCGTGGCTATGCTTATTGTGTTGTGGGCGCGAGGAATTAAGATAAACGGTCACAAGAATAAATGGTGGCCGGATGGCCTAGAATCTTGGCACGTCCGCATGGTAGTTTTTGCAGTGGGTAACTGCATCCTGGCGCACGTAACTACATCGTGGCGCCGTGCCCGGCGCAACCACATGCATATGGCACCCCGAACGTACATGATCATGCGCCGGCTGATACGTCTCCAACGTATCTACTCTTCCAAACACTTTTGCCCTTGTTTTGGACTCTAACTTGCATGATTTGAATGGAACTAACCCGGACTGACGCTGTTTTCAGCAGAATTGCCATGGTGTTATTTATGTGCAGAAACAAAAGTTCTCGGAATGACTTGAAACTCCACGGAACTTATTTTTGGAAAATATTGAAAATATTGGCGAAAGGATCAAGGCCAGGGGGCCCACCACCTGTCCACGAGGGTGGGGGGCGCGCCTGCCCCCCTGGGCGCGCCCCCTGCCTCGTGGGCCCCCTGGAGCTCCACCGACCTCAACTCCAACTCCATATATTCGTGTTCGGGGAGAAAAAATCAGGGAGAAAGATTCATCGCGTTTTACGATACGGAGCCGCCGCCAAGCCCTAAACTCTCTCGGGAGGGCTGATCTGGAGTCCGTTCGGGGCTCCGGAGAGGGGAATCCGTCGCCGTCGTCATCATCAACCATCCTCCATCACCAATTTCATGATGCTCACCGCCGTGCGTGAGTAATTCCATCACAGGCTTTGCTGGACGGTGATGGGTTGGATGAGATTTATCATGTAATCGAGTTAGATTTGTTAGGGTTTGATCCCTAGTATCCACTATGTTCTGAGATTGATGTTGCTATGACTTTGCTATGCTTAATGCTTGTCACTAGGTCCCGAGTGCCATGATTTCAGATCTGAACCTATTATGTTTTCATGAATATATGTGAGTTCTTGATCCTATCTTGCAAGTCTATAGTCACCTACTATGTGTTATGATCCGGCAACCCGGAAGTGAGAATAATCGGGACCACTCCCGGTGATGACCGTAGTTTGAGGAGTTCATGTATTCACTATGTGTTAATGCTTTGGTCCGGTACTCTATTAAAAGGAGGCCTTAATATCCCTTAGTTTCCGCTAGGACCCCGCTGCCACGGGAGGGTAGGACAAAAGATGTCATGCAAGTTCTTTTCCATAAGCACGTATGACTATATTCGGAATACATGCCTACATTACATTGATGAATTGGAGCTAGTTCTGTGTCACCCTATGTTATGACTGTTACATGCTGAACCGCATCCGGCATAATTCTCTATCACCGATCCAATGCCTACGAGCTTTTCACATACTATTCTTTGCTTATTTACTTTTCCGTTGCTACTGTTACAATCACTACAAAACCCAAAAATATTACTTTTGCTACCGTTACCGTTACTTCCATACTACTTTGCTACTAAATACTTTGCTGCAGATACTAAGTTATCCAGGTGTGGTTGAATTGACAACTCAACTGCTAATACTAGAGAATATTCTTTGGCTCCCCTTGTGTCGAATCAATAAATTTGGGTTGAATACTCTACCCTCGAAAAATGTTGCGACCCCCTATACTTGTGGGTTATCAAGACTATTTTCTGGCGCCGTTGCCGGGGAGCATAGCTCTATTCTTTGAGTCACTTGGGATTTATATCTGCTGGTCACTATGAAGAACTTGAAAGAGGAGAAAACAAAAATTTATCCCTCAACTACGAGGGGAGGTAAGGAACTGCCATCTAGCTCTGCACTTGATTCACCTTCTGTTTTGAGTAAGCTGGCGACACCTAAACCTGCTTCTGCTATTAATTCTGATATGTCACATGTTATTGATGATGCCACTTCTGTTGTGCATGATACTTATGATGAAACTACTTCTATGCTTGATACTACTGTGCCACTTGGTGAATTTCTGGATGAACAACTTGCTAGGGCTAGAGAAAATGAAATTATTGAAACTGATAATTTTGATGATAGTGATGATGAAGGCTCTCCCAATAAATATGAATTACCTGTTGTGCCTGAGGGCTATGTTATGGATGAAGAAACTAAAAGAGACTTTCTTGCTTGCAATGATAGAAGTGATCTTAAGAAATTATTAGCTAAGCTTAAACAAAAAACTCTGAATGCTAGAATGAAATATGATCCTGCTTATGCTACTTCACCTATCTTCGTTACTGATAAGGATTATGAATTCTCTGTTGATCCTGATATAATTACTTTAGTTGAATCTGATCCTTTCTATGGCTATGAATATGAAACTGTTGTGGCACATCTTACTAAATTAAATGATATAGCCACCCTATTCACTAATGATGAGAGAACTCGCTACTTTTATATCCTTAAAATATTTCCGTTCTCATTAAAGGGTGATGCTAAGATATGGTTTAATTTGCTTGATCCTGGTTGTGTGCGTAGTCCCCAGGATATGATTTATTACTTCTCTGCTAAATATTTCCCTCCTCATAAGAAACAAGCTGCTTTAAGGGAAATATATAATTTTGTGCAAATTGAAGAAGAGTGTCTCCCACAAGCTTGGGGGATGCTTCTCCAATTACTTAATGCTTTGCCTGATCATCCTCTTAAGAAAAATGAAATACTTGATATCTTTTATAATGGACTAACCGATGCTTCCAGAGATTACCTGGATAGTTGTGCTGGTTCTGTTTTCAGGGAAAGAACACCAGATGAAGCTGAAATTCTATTGAATAATATGTTGACCAATGAAAATAATTGGACACTTCCTGAGCCAACTCCTGAGCCTATTCCTAAACCTACTCCGAAGAAGAGAGGTGTTCTATTTCTCAGTCCTGAAGATATGCAAGAGGCAAAGAAATCTATGAAAGAAAAGGGTATTAAAGCTGAAGATGTTAAGAATTTACCTGCTATTGAAGAAATACACGGTCTTAATTTACCGCCTGTTGAGGAAATATATGATAACCCGACACAGGTAGTAAAGGTAAATTCTCTCTATAGATATGATAAAGCTGAAATCCCTCCTATCAAGTTTGCTAGCCAATGCTTAGATGAGTTTGATAACTTTATGGTTAAGCAAGAAGATTTTAATGCTTAGTTTGGTAGACAATTAAAACAAAATGGTTATATGATTGAACACTTGGGTGATTATATGTCTAGAGTTAAAGGTGAACTTAAACTCATTAGTAAACATGCTTCTATGGTTACCACTCAAGTAGAACAAGTACTTAAAGCTCAGAATGATTTGCTCAATGAATTGAATAATAAGAATAATGACTATGCTGTTAGAGTGGCTACTAGAACTGGTAAAATGACTAGGGAACCTTTGTATCCTGAAGGCCACCCTAAGAGAATTGAACAGGATTCTCAGAGAAATAATATAGATGCACCTAGTCCTTCTAAAAAGAAGAAAAAGAAAAATGATAGGACTTTGCATGCTTCTAGTGAACCTATTGCTGAAACACAATCTGGTAATGAACATGAACCTAGTGATAATGTTAATGATGATGTTCATGATGATGCTCAACCTAGCAATGATAATGATGTAGAAATTGAACCTGCTGTTGATCTTGATAACCCACAATCAAAGAATCAACGTTATGGTAAGAGAGACTTTGTTGCTAGGAAACACGGTAAAGAAAGAGAACCATGGGTTCAGAAACCCATGCCTTTTCCTCCCAAATCATCCAAGAAAAAGGATGATGAGGATTTTGAGCGCTTTGCTGAAATGATTAGACCTATCTTCTTGCGTATGCGTTTGACTGATATGCTCAAAATGAATCCTTATGCTAAGTACATGCAAGAAATTGTTACAAATAAGAGAAAGATACCAGAATCTGAAATTTCCACCATGCTTGCTAATTATACTTTTAAAGGTGGAATACCTAAGAAACTTGGAGATCCACGAGTACCTACTATACCATGCTCAATTAAAAGAAATTATGTTAAAACTGCTTTATGTGATCTTGGAGCTGGTGTTAGTGTTATGCCTCTCTCTTTATATCGTAGACTTGATTTGAATAAGTTGACACCTACTGAAATATCTTTGCAAATGGCTGATAAATTACCTGCTATACTTGTCAGTATTTGTGAGGATGTGCCTATTGTGGTTGCAAACGTTACTATTTTAACAGACTTTGTTATTCTTGATATTCCCGAGGACGATAGTATGTCTATTATTCTTGGAAGACCCTTTTTGAATACTACAGGGGCTGTTATTGATTGCAACAAAGTCAATGCCACTTTTCATGTTAATGGTAATGAGCATATGGTACACTTTCCGAGGAAACAACCTCAAGTTCATAGTATCAACACTATTGGAAAAATTCCATCGATTATTTTTGGAGGTTTTGAATTTCCCCTTCCTATCGTCAAGAAGAAATATGATATTCTTATTATTGGGGATGTGCATATCCCCGTTGAGGTAACATCGTGTTATTCGAAATTTCTCCGGTTCCATGTTATTCGGAATGAGTTCGTTAACAAGACTTGATCAACCTTGTTAGTGGATTCCTTTTGATGAGCATGAGATGGATGAAATTAGAAAGCACAACCTTCTGTACCCTCTCTTTACTTTCTGTTATTAAGTTGAAATAAATTAAAAATAGTATTTTTCTGTCTGTTTTCTGAATTATCCGTGCAATAAAAAATACCCCGAAAATAAAAGTTCTGCAAATGCCCTGCCAATTTAATATGATTTTTTCTAGAATATTTGAGAATATCTGGCACTGAGAACACAGCAGGGGAGCAAGCACCTGGCCACAAGGGTCCAGGGTGCGCCCACCCCTACAGGGCGCGCCCCCTGCCTCATGGGCCCATGGTGGCTCCCCTCCACTTATTCTTGCACCCACACACTTCTTCCTCCCAAAAAAATCACCATCCAACTCAAGCACGAGTTCTAGCTCATTTTGCTGCGATTTTCGATCTCCTTGCTCAAAGCACCTCTCACAAAACTGCTTTGGGGGATTGTTCCTTGGTATGTGACTCCTCCATTGGCCCAATTAGTTTTTGTTCTAGTGCTTTATTCATTGCAAATTTGTGCTGCCTAGGTGACCATGTTCTTGAGCTTGCATGTCAAATTTATATGGTTCCAAGTAGTTCTAATGCATGATATAGGCTCTAGGCACTTGTAGGAGTAGTTGCTATCAATTTTGTTGAGTTTGGTTCACTTTTATTTGAAGTTATTAAAAAATTCAGAATTTTTTTAGAGGAAGAAATATGCTTAGGAAAATGTACCAAGGTGGTTCTTCAAGGAAACAAGGACCCAGGCTTGCAATGCGTGATGCTGATGATGAGCCACCAAGGGACGCTCCCGTGCGGCCTTGTGAATGGCCTTCAGAGGACTTCATGGATCGAGCTGGAATTAAGGAAGAATTTAACGCATATTTGTGTAATGCTGGTCTTGTGAGCTTCGAAGCAGAAAAGTGCCGCCAATACCACTATCTCACTAGTTCCTTTGTGAGGAGGTTTGAATTCTCATCTCACGCAATTCTCAAACTGTCCTGTTTGATCTCTATGAAAATTCTTATACTATGGACCTAGAGGATTTTACCAGTGTTTGCAAACTTCCACAATGGGGTAGTGCTAGTGAACCTCACAAATCTGAATTTAGAGATTTTCTTGCTAGTATAATAGTGGGAGAATCTAGAGATATAACACAAGCTACCATAGGGAGTATTCATTTTCCTGCTTTACATTATTTTGCTCTCTTCATAGGTAGGTGCATAAATGGTAAGGATGAAGCATGTCACATGTGTGTCCCTGACCTCAGTGTTCTCAGGAGTGCTGTGTTAGGAGACAAACATTATAATTTAGGAGCCATTGTCGCACGTAGGTTCCATAATAATAAAATTAATGGAGATTTCTTTGGAGGAATTTATGCAACCCGTCTAGCTAATTTTCTTGAGGTACCTATACGTGAGTATGATGTTGAGCTGCCTAATGTTTATTTAGATTATAATGCCATGGTTCATCATCATTTTCTTGAGAGGAACGAGCAGTCCCTCCAGTATCGCTTAATCTTTGACAGACGTCGCGCTGTCCATATTACTCTCCCTGCTCCTGCCTTCTTTAATTATCAGGCAAAAGGAAGATATGTTATTACCAGAGAGGAGGTAGATGAGTACGAGAGGAGGGCGGAGGCTGCTTGCCGCCACACTGCAGCTCAGGAGGCAATAGCCGCTGCATCTCAGTACGACCCCAACTACAACTATGGATATCCGCCAGGCCATCCGTGGCAATAAACCAACTTAGGCCAAAAGCCTAAGCTTGGGGGAGTACGCATTTCTCACCGACATTACATTCATGTTCACACACTCATTGCTAGATGCCGGTGCTCATACTTTTTCACTGTAATATCCATGCTAGTTTATTTTCCTTTTTATGCTTTCTTCTTGTGTGTCTGATAAACCTTAGAAAAACCAAAAAAAAGTTGTAGCTTTAGCTAGTTTACTTTTCTTGCTGTAGTAGTAATAATTAAAAGAAAACCCAAAAAGATTTCCTGTTCTTCTTTTGCTTGTTGGGAGCTTTCCCGTGTAAATAGTTTTATTTCTTTTCTTTTCTTTGGGGGTCGATAGGAGAAGACTATGATTAAATTGCTGAAGTGGCTCTTATATGCATTATTGTTGATTTAACCAAGAGCCCATATTGCCTTGTCTTCTCCTGCTTATTGAATGCTCGCAGATTCCAGCTTAGTGCAATGGACGTGCACTATTATTATTATTCACATCGTTCGGTCGTGCAAGTGAAAGGAAATTATGACGATATATGATGGACTGATTGAGATGAGAGAAGCTGGTATGAACTCGACCGCTCTTGTTTTTGTAAATATGATTAGTTCATCGTTCCTGATTTAGCCTATTATGAATAAGCATGTTTGCAATGACAATTAGAGATCGTAGTTGCTCGTGCCATGCTTGATTAGCTATGAGTTATAATGGTTTACCTTGCGCGCCAACATGCTATTAAAATGGTTGTGATGTGGTATAGTGGGGTGGTATCCTCCTTTGAATGATTCAAGTGACTTGACTTGGCACATGTTCACCCATGTAGTTGAAACAAATCAACATAGCCTTCACGATATTTATGGTCATGGTGGATTATATCCTACTCATGCTTGCATTCAATGTTTATTAATTTTAATGCATGTTCAGGACTGTTGTCGCTCTCTAGTTGGTCGCTTCCCAGTCTTTTGCTAGCCTTCACTTGTACTAAGCGGGAATACTGCTTGTGCATCCAATCCCTTAAACCCCAAAGTTATTCCATATGAGTCCACCATACCTTCCTATATGTGGTATTTACCTGCCGTTCCAAGTAAATTTGTATGTGGCAAACTCTAAACCTTCAAATGAAATTCTGTTTTGTATGCTCGAATAGCTCATGTATCAACTTGGGCTGTCCGTATCTTCCATGTTAGGCGGGTTATTCTCAAGAGGAGTGGACTTTGCTCTTCACTCACGAGAAAATGGCTGGTCACCGGGATGCCCAGTCCCATGCTTTATGCAAATCAAATCAAAATAATTGCAAACAAAACTCCCCCGGGACTGTTGTTAGTTGGAGGCACTCGTTGTTTCGAGCAAGCCATGGATTGATGCTTGTTGGTGGAGGGGGAGTATAAACTTTACCATTCTGTTTGGGAACCGCCTATAATGTGTGTAGCATGGAAGATATCACCATCTCTTGGTTGTTATGTTGACAATGAAAGTATGCCGCTCAAAATATTATTTATCTCTATTTCAAAATCAAGCTCTGGCACCTCTACAAATCCCTGCTTCCCTCTGCGAAGGGCATATCTATTTACTTTTATGTTGAGTCATCACCCTCTTATTAAAAGCACTAGCCGGAGAACATCGCCGTCATTTGCATCCATTACTATTAGTTTATATTGGGTATGACTATGACTGGATCTCTTTTACCATGAATTACAATGTTTAGTCAGTCCTTGATCTTTGAAGGTGCTCTGCATTTATATTTTGCAGTCTCAGAAAGGGCTAGCGAGATACCATCTTGTTATATCATATCATGATTGTTTTGAGAAAGTGTTGTCATCCGAAATTTATTATTATGGCTCGCTAGTTGATTATGCCATTCACATGAGTAAACATGAGACCTAATTGTTACTGTGAATATGGTTAGTTCATAATCTTTGCTGAAAACTTGAATGCTGGCTTTACATATTTACAACAACAAGAGCAAACAGAGTTTGTAAAAGTTTTTCTTTATCACTTTCAGTTTATCAACTGAATTGCTTGAGGACAAGCAAAGGATTAAGCTTGGGGGAGTTGATACGTCTCCAACGTATCTACTTTTCCAAACACTTTTGCCCTTGTTTTGGACTCTAACTTGCATGATTTGAATGGAACTAACCCGGACTGACGCTGTTTTCAGCAGAATTGCCATGGTGTTATTTATGTGCAGAAACAAAAGTTCTCGGAATGACCTGAAACTCCACGGAACTTATTTTTGGAAAATATTAAAAATATTGGCGAAAGAATCAAGGCCAGGGGGCCCACCACCTATCCACGAGGGTGGGGGGCGCGCCCCCTGCCTCGTGGGCCCCCTGGTGCTCCACCGACCTCAACTCCAACTCCATATATTCGTGTTTGGGGAGAAAAAAATCAGGGAGAAAGATTCATCGCGTTTTACGATACAGAGCCGCCGCCAAGCCCTAAACTCTCTTGGGAGGGCTGATCTGGAGTCCGTTCGGGGCTCCGGAGAGGGGAATCCGTCACCGTCGTCATCATTAACCATCCTCCATCACCAATTTCATGATGCTCACCGCCGTGCGTGAGTAATTCCATCGTAGCCTTGCTGGACGGTGATGGGTTGGATGAGGTTTATCATGTAATCGAGTTAGATTTGTTAGGGTTTGATCCCTAGTATCCACTATGTTCTGAGATTGATGTTGCTATGACTTTGCTATGCTTAATGCTTGTCACTAGGGCCCGAGTGCCATGATTTCAGATCTGAACCTATTATGTTTTCATGAATATATGTGAGTTCTTGATCCTATCTTGCAAGTCTATAGTCACCTACTATGTGTTATGATCCGGCAACCCCGAAGTGACAATAATCGGGACCACTCCCGGTGATGACCGTAGTTTGAGGAGTTCATGTATTCACTATGTGTTAATGCTTTGGTCCGGTACTCTATTAAAAGGAGGCCTTAATATCCCTTAGTTTCCGCTAGGACCCCGCTGCCACGGGAGGGTAGGACAAAAGATGTCATGCAAGTTCTTTTCCATAAGCACGTATGACTATATTCGGAATACATGCCTACATTACATTGATGAATTGGAGCTAGTTCTGTGTCACCCTATGTTATGACTGTTACATGATGAACCGCATCCGGCATAATTCTCTATCACTGATCCAATGCCTACGAGCTTTTCACATACTGTTCTTCGCTTATTTACTTTTCCGTTGCTACTGTTACAATCACTACAAAACCCAAAAATATTACTTTTGCTACCGTTACCGTTACTTCCATACTACTTTGCTACTAAATACTTTGCTGCAGATACTAAGTTATCTAGGTGTGGTTGAATTGACAACTCAACTGCTAATACTTGAGAATATTCTTTGGCTCCCCTTGTGTCGAATCAATAAATTTGGGTTGAATACTCTACCCTCGAAAACTGTTGCGATCCCCTATACTTGTGGGTTATCACCGGCCGCAACAGCTGACAGCTCACGCGAAGGGACATAGGCAGAGTGCGCGGAGGGACGTCAGCAGACCGCGCGCGGAGAGACACAAGGAGAGCATGCGTGGAGGGACGCAAGTAGAATGCACCACGACCGCCTCAACCACGAGCAACCACACGCATAGAGCAGTTGAACACGTAGGGAATGGTCGTCTACAAGCCAGCTGGCGGTAGCGAGCCGCTGGCGTGATGTGAAATGACGTCGCATTGCACATCACACCGTGGGCGAACAATTGTTCGTAGCGCTACATAGAGAATGGTCGTTTGCTTGGTAATTAAATCACAAACATTTTTTTTACTATTAACCGTATGTGTACGTGTCATTTCATCCTCCGCTCACCCATCTTGCCACCTTGTTGCCACTAGAGGATTCAAGTGCAAGATTGCGCACCGCATAGGCATTTTGTTTGGCCACGCGTCGGCTCAAAGAGGTGCCAATGAATCGTCGCTGAGCCCATTCCCGTGCAACTGTGCAGGTTCCCACGCACAACCGTGCACAATTCTCGCATGGCTCGTCGAAATCCCCCAAAACTCCAATGCTTACCGGCCTGCTATATAAACCTTCATGGCTGGCGACTCCGCATCGCATTCTACCATCCCTCCCCCTTGCTTATCTTGTCTGCTTCCCCCTAATCGCCAATGGCACCATTCCGTTGTCGTCACTCAGCCACTCCACCGTTAGGGGACAACTCTAGCTGGGAGGTTGCACCATGGCGGCAGTGCATTCTCCAACCACGTGTATTATGCGTGGCGGCCCTGTTGGGTGTGCGCAAACCACTCACCACACGCTCCGCCACCACTGCCAGACGATAACTATTGCCGGTCGCCATGGCCGCCACCCCACCGTCGGCCATCGTGGGCACGACCCCACCGTCGACCGCTGGGGCCATCACCCGCTTCGCCACCGCGGCCCGAAGGCGGGAGATGGAGGCCACCGAAGGCCAACCACTCAGCATTCGCATCATCGATCTTGTGCGCTACATTGAGTTCCTGTGCGAGGAGGAGGAACGCTAGGTCAAGAATGCAAAGAGGCTTACCGCTGCCGTGGCCGCAGCAGAAGCCACCGCAAGATGCGGAATACGGAGATCTACAAGGAGTCCCGCCGCTTCGAGCATGATCGTCTGGAGCACCAGAGGGCATACGAGATGCAAGTCGTAAAAGGTGCAGCAGCAGTAGGCACTGGATTCCACTCCTCTAGCTCGTCGGTAGGGTCCTCCTCCTATGCCTCTTACTGAGTGCGCTCGGCAGAGGAGAGGTTGTTGGAAGTAGTACAAAGCCCCTCCGTGGTAGTATTTAGGGGCTATTTTGTTCAGTTCATCTGACTATAGATATGGTTGAACTATACAACGTACTTAAAATTAGCTAGCATATATAGTTGAACTAGCTATTTGACTACATGGTTGGCAACAATTGGGGAAAAGTTTGGTCGGTTCAACTATCGAGTTGAATTATTTGTATAAAGAATGACTGCCTAATCTATGAATGAAATCTATGCTTAGTGAATTTCCGTTGCAAAATTAGATAGTACTAGTGATTTTTAACTACAAAATTTGACAAATGGCAGTGTTACAGGTTGACAAATGGCAATGTTACTAGATTGACGAATGGCAATAGACCCAATATGAAAAATGTAAATCTTGCCAAACTGTCTGTAGTACGCACACGGGTCATCATACAAAATTGTTTGCGATGAAGTGATGCACAAATTCTGCGCGCCAAATTTTCCCTTGGCTTAGTGGCTAAGGAACCATAGCTCTCGCTTTGCATACGGGTGTTCAATCTGAAACGTTTGCGACGAGTGTTTTATTCAAAGAAAACATTGATGTTTTTTATTTTTTACTTTAATAAGTCTGCACATTCAAAGAAAAAACACTTAGTTGATCAAACCATAGATTTCATTCAGTCACACTATGACTTTACATTCATACGATCGAGATACAATTAAACAGAAAAACTAATTGCGATAGCGGCGGCGTGCTGCATTGACATAGTCGTCCTTCAGGACACCGTTCTTCAAGTCTTCAAGCCAGCCCAGAATGTTGTGGACTTGTAAAAGAAAGAGTCGGCCGTCATGCGATCGACGGGCAGGGGGTGGGGGTAGTGACTCGTGGCACTGTGAGGTAGCGGTCGACGGCGGCGGCCCATGATGCCGAGGGAGGTGTGGCGGATGCAGACACGCACGAGGACCATACACGAGGTGCACCGTGGTGGGTGCAGGGGTGCGCATGAGCACAAGCGGGGGCGCTGGCGCTGGCACATACACGAGCTTGCGCGGGTCCATGGGGACCTTGTTGACGCCCGTGGCTTCTAGCACTGCGATGGTGCTCGGTGACGAGCCCGTCAATGCCACAGGGATGTTCACTGGCGCGGGCGCAGGGATGGGAGCTGGGACAGGCACGGGGGCACCATCCGCCGCGGCCAGCTCGTTCAGAGCCATGTCTCTCAGGTCCCATTCCTCCTTATTTTCAATCTCCTCCGGCTCGGAGTCGACTTCACCAAACTAAAAGACTAGTGGCAGATGATCCTGGTAAGCTAGGGAGATAGGATTCGGGCGAGAGGGGAATGTGAGGCGAAGAGAGAGGATTGTGAGTGAGCGGGTTGTCAGGTTGCCTATTAAACAGCGGCTCAGGCGCTATTAATGGAGAAGTTGGGAGCGAGGCGGGCGGCGATGGAGGTTAAAGGGCTCGCTTCCCGGTGAGCCTGCGTGGCGTACTGCTCATACGCCTCCCGGTGAGCTTGCGCAGCGGAGGACTTCCCGCACGCCTCCCGATAAGCCTGCACAGTGGACTGCGCTCTGATACATCTCAAATGTATCTACCTTTCCAAACAATTTTGCTCTTGTGTTGGACTCTAATTTTCATGATTTGAATGGAACTAATCCGAACTGACGCTGTTTTCAGTAGAACTACTATGGTGTTATTTGTGTGCAGAAACAAAAGTTCTCGGATGGAGCTGAAACTTTACGGAGAACTTTTCTGGGATATATAAAAAATACTGGTGAAAATTTCTACTAGAGGGGGCCCACCAGAGAGCCACAAGCTCAGGTGGCGCCCCCCACTATGGCGCACCACCCAGGCTTGTGGGCCCCTTGAGCCTCCGTTTGCCCTATCTCCAAGTCCAGAAATACCGTCTTGCAGAGAAAAAATTAGAGAGAAAGAATCATCGCATTTTACAATATTGAGCCGCTGCCACTTCCTGTTCTTCATGTGGAGGGCCGATCCGGAGTCCGTTTGGGGCTCCAAAGAGGGGGATTCGTCGCCGTCGTTATCATCAACCATTCTCCATCAACAATTCCATGATGCTCACCGACGGGAATGTGTAATCCCTTCGTAGGCTTGCTACACGGTGATGGTGTTGGATCAGATTTATCATCTAATTGAATCAATTTGTTAGGGCTTGATCCTTAGTATCCACTATGTTCTGAGGTTGATGTTGCTATGACTTTTCTATGCTTAATGCTTGTCACTAGAAGCTTCGGGAGGAGGCCAGAAGGAAAACGAGGAGACGACAAGGCTAAAGGGCACGCTGATAACCCACAAGTATAGGGGATCAATTTTAGCCCTTTCGATAAATAAGAGTGTCGAACCCAACGAGGAGCTAAAGGGAGAACTTATATTCCCTTCAAGTTTTGTTGACCACAGATACAGCTCTTCGCACACTTAAGGTTCGCTTTACCTAAAACAATTATGAAACTATTTTGTAGGTGTGATGCTAGAACTACTTTGCAAGAATAAAACTAGGAGTACTTTGCAAGATAATAAAAGTTAGTTATTTAGTAGAAAGCTTTTTGTAACACAAGAGAAGGATTTGTCCCTAGGCAATCGATAACTAGACCGGTAATCATTATTGCAATTTTATATGAGGGAGAGGCATGAGCTAACATACTTTCCGTACTTGGATCATATGCACTTATGATTGGAACTCTAGCAAACATCCGCAACTACTAAAGATCTTAAGGTAAAACCAAACCATAGCATTAAGTAACAAGTCCTCTTTACTCCCATACATAACAACCCCCTAACTCGGGCGTAAGCTTCTGTCACTCTAGCCAGCCACTATGTAACATCCCAAAATTCTAAACTTTGGAATGTTATATTAAATAGTTAGTTTTGATTGTTTGTTTGATTGTTGTGTGATTGATTGACTGAAAGTGAGTGAAATTTGAAACTTTTGAAAGTTAAATGAGAGGGAATAAAAGGACATTCCCAAACTTTCCTTTTGCTTTCATGATCTCCGTGAATTCAAATTCTTTTCAAATGCAAAACCCTAGAGAGAAGATGACATGACTTCTTCCATTTAAATAAATGAAAAGGGTTTTTGAAAATATTTGAATCTCACTTGGAAATATTTCAAATTCAGAAACTTTAAGAAACTCAATGATTTTCATGAGAGAAGATAAAATGGCTTCTTCAAAACATATGAAATGTGAGTCCAAAGTTTTAAAAGAATTAAATTCAAAGTCCCTTTGCAAATTATTTGCAATTTGGAGTTATATGTTTTTTTCAAATTATTTTTCTCCAAAAATAAAATATATGAAAAATAGGGTTAAATGATTCCCTACAACAAAAAATTGGAGAGAAATAAATTTGAAATCATTTTTGTATTTTAAAATGATTTTTATTGGATTTTATTAGAGCAGTAGCACTGTTTGATTTATTTGAATTTTTGTAGATTTTATTTGAAGCCAAAATAATGTTCATGTCGTGGAAAATCTTTTTCTGAAAATTTTGATATATTATGTGCCTATATAATTTTTATTTATTTATTTTATTTTTATCATTTTTGTTTGTCTGAAAAAATGTTTATTAAAAAAAAACTTCTAGGCCACCGAATTGGGCCGGCCCAGCAAATCGCCAGGCCACGGCCCAGCCGGCCCGACGCCGCACCCCGGTCGTCCCCGACCTCCAACGGGGAATCCGGCTCCCGCCCGACTCCGTCGGCGCCGCCGTCTTCGCCCTGGCCTCCTCCAGCCCCTTCCCCACGCCATCCTGCTCCCCTCCCCGCCTATAAATGTGCCGCCCCGACCCCCTCCTCTCCTCGCAGCCACCCCACGCCGCATCTCGCCAGCCGCTACCGCACTTCACCAACCGCGCCGCCGCCGCTGATAGACGTGCCCGCGCCGCCGTAGTCCACCTCGCCGGCTCCGCCACCCCACGCCGTCTTCGCCCATCGCCGCCGACCCCCGGGCCACCGCCCTCGAGTTCATCGGAGCCGCCGCCGCCGCCGTCCGAAGCCATTGTCGCCGACGAACCGCCCCGCCGCTGAACCGCCGAGAACCGTGGTAAAAACCGCCACCGAACCGGTTCAGATCGTTTTTTTTAAAAAACCGTTTTGTTTTATTATGTAGCGGACGTTTTCCATTTAGATCTCTTTAGCGAATGGTTTTCGTTAGTTAGCATTCGGCAGCGAACGTTCGCTCGGTAGAGTTTTTCTTTTTCTTTTATTTTTTTTGGCCAGGGACCCATCCGTGAATATTTTCTTCGCTGATTAGTCCCTGATTTTCAAACCTTCACTACTTTTTACTCGCTTGTCCAAATCCAACGAAACCAACGCCCACTTATTCATTATGACCTCATCTATCCATTTAATCAACTTGAACATGTTTTTGAAAATTTAAAATATTATTTCAAATGGATTTAAATTTGAATCTTCTTTTGATCGTAACTTGAGTTTCGTAGCTCCGTTTGAGTTGATTATTTTTGCATATCGAAGCTCTTGACCTAAACTTTCTGATAAGGCCAAATTCACACAATTTTTGTGCTGTTAGAATTTGTTTTATGTTGCAAGAGTTATTTGATTGGTTTTGATGTTTTCCGAATTGTCTTCTTCGTTCTTTTCGATCTTTTGAGTGATTGCTTATGTGTGGTTACTATTGCTTGCTCACGATAGATTGACCGGAGTGTGACGAGTAGAACTATCAGGAGTTATGAGTGCGAATCATCTTCATCAACCGTACAAGGCAAGTTCACACTTTGATCATACCCCTTTCATACCCAGTTTGTATGCATTAGTTTCAACCCTCAAACATTGCATGGTTAGGAATTGATAACATGTGGGTATTGGGAAGTAGTTGATGAGGTAGGAACCTATTGTCGTGCATTCAAACCTTGGGAGTTACTTCTACGTTATACTTATATTTCCATGCTATGCTCGTAGACGTGGATTGGGTTTGAGTGTATTCATGACAGATGTGAGAGTTATTATTATTGTTAACTAAGGTTTAACTTAAGATGGCTACTTTATACACATCTGGGTGGATTGGTTGGGGCACCCTGGAGCACCCAGTGGTTTGCCCGGGCACCTGGAGAATCCAGTGTTGTCCTAGGATATCCCAGAGGACCCGTGTGATCATCCTATGGTTCGCCACCCAGGCTCTAAGGGATCATAAGATTATTCATGCTAGAAACTTCCGTGTGCAGCCACAAGGTATTATGGGCTCTATCATAGTTGAGTAGGTTGCATGACCTCTTCCAGTGGTAGGCTAGCAGATGTAGGGGATGTAGGTTGGTATTGTCTACCCAGGGTTAGAGTTAATGCTTCTGAAAGACTGTGTCTCGGTCATCCGTTTCTCAAACAACATGTAGTGCGAGAAATCCAACGAAGGAGATCGAGTCTTGTGGGGAAAAGTGCGCAAACCTCTGCAGAGTGTACAAACTAATCATGATTAGCCGTGTCCCCGGTTATGGACATCTTGAGTATCTGGTTCTTGAATTATCATGTTGATCTGATCACTTTACCTAAACAATTTGTTGGGATGTTAACTTTAATTGGGGTTGAGTTGGAGGAACCTTCTCAATAATTTTCAACCAACTTGGTAGTTAAATAAAATGTATTCCTTTGATGTAGGGAAAAATTGGCTTTTCGCAAAAACATTATAACCATAGAGCTTTTCCACCAGCCATATATGCATGTAGTGATAGCTATTATTCATCATTATCCTATGGTGTGAATTTGCCAGTACATTCAATGTACCGACCCTTTGTGGCTGCAACGTCTCATGTTGCAGGAACCTTACGACGAGTAAGTGATACGTTAGGGTTATGATTTCTACACTCAACTTTGCCGTTGGTGTTGATGGGAATCCACGACCTTATTGTTACTTCCGCTATTTGGGTTGAGGTAATAGTATTTATGTTACTTTATACATGTGATTTACCTCTGTTATAAATCCTCGAGTACTGTGTGTCAGCATACCGATCCAGGGATGACACTTAAGCACAGAGACTTGACCGTCTGAGGTCGGGTCTTTACACACTATAAGCGAATCAACAACGTATTGCAACACCCTACATCAGGAATCCCACACGATTGCGAGACACGGAGGGAACCATAGGACATCACCAAAATAAACAGACAACTCAAACCAATCACGATCATTAATCAACCCATAGGACAAAATAGATCTACTCAAACATCATAGGATGGCAACACATCATCGGATAACAACATGTAGCATTTAGTGATAACCCACAAGTATAGGGGATCATTTGTAGTATTTTTTCAAAAAATAAGAGTGTCGAATCTAATGAGGAGCTAAAGGTAGAACAAATATTCCCTCAAGTTCTATCGACCACCGATACAACTCTATGCACACTTTAACATTCGCTTTACCTAGAACAAGAATAAAACTAGAAGTACTTTGCGAGAATAAAACTACAAATAAATTGCAAGATAATAAATTTAGTAGTTTAGTAGAAAGCTTTTTGTAACACAAGAGAAAGATTTGTCCCTAGGCAATCGATAACTAGACTGGTAATCATTATTGCAATTTTATACGAGGGAGAGGCATGAGCTAACATACTCTCCGTACTTGGATCATATGCACTTATGATGGGAGCTCTAGCAAGCATCCGTAACTACCAAAGATCATTAAGGTAAAACCCAACCATAGAATTAAGTATCAAGTCCTCTTTATCCCATACGCAACAACCCCCTTACTTGGGCGTACGGTTTTCTCACTCTAGCCACTCACCATAAGCGAATCATGAACGTATTGCAACACCCTACAATAGGGATCCCTCATGCTTGCGGGACATGGGGGCACCATAGGATAACACCAAAATAAAATATACAACTCAAACCAATCATGATCATCAATCAACGCACAGGACAAAACAGATCTACTCAAACATCATATATAGGATAATCACATATCATTGGATAATAATATATAGTGTTGAGCACCATGTTTTAGTAGAGAATTAGAGCAGGAATAAAGAGTTTACACCGCTGCATAGAGGGGGGAGTTGGTGTTGACGGTGGTAAGGTTCTTGATGTAGATCGTCGTCACGATCCTTGCCCCGGCGGCGCTCTGGCGCCACCGGGAGAAAGGGGGAGAGAGCCCCCTCCTTCTTCTTCTTCCATTCCCTCCCCCCTAGATGGGAGGAGAGTTCTCCCTTTGGTACATGGCCTCCATGGAGGCGGAGGGGAAGGAGCCCCTCCGAGATTGGATCTCTCTCTCTCTCTGTTCTCTTCTATTTTGTATTCATGTTTTCTGGCCCTTCACTGTTTCTTATATTCCCGGAGATCCGTAACTCCGATAGGGCCTAAATTTTGAGGGGATTTTTATCCATAAATTATCTTACTTGCAGCGAAAGAAGGGCAGCAACCGCCTTACGAGGTGCCCCCCTGGCGCACTATGGTGCCTAGTGGGCCCCTCAAGCAATGTCTTGCCTTGATTCTTCTTCCAAAAATTCACATATATTCCAATCTCCGTAAAGTTTTATCACGTTTGGACTTCGTTTGATATGGATATTCTGCGAAACAAAAAACATGCAACAAACAGGAACTGGCAGTGGGCACTGGATCAATATATTAGTCCAATAAATCATATAAATTGTTGCCAAAAGTATGTGAAAGTTGTATAATATTGGCATGGAACAATAAAAAATTATAGATACGACGGAGACATATCCCTAAGTTTAATTCCCGCTCGTCCTCGAGTAGGTAAATGATAAAAAGGATAATTTTTGTTTTGGAATGCTACCTAGCATAATCTTGATCATATAATCTAATCGTGACATGAATATTAAGACACGAGTGATTCAAAGAATAGTCTATAATTTGACATAAAGACATCAATACTCAGGCATCCCAACAAACAATCATGTCTTTCGAAATATCAATGCAAAAGAACGCTATTCCTACAAAATCATATAATCTTGTCATGCTCCATCTTCCTAACACAAAGTATTTATCATGTATTACCCGGTGTCAGCCAAGCAATTGGTTCATACTTTTTAACGCGCTTCAGCTTTTTCAACCCCCACGTAATACATGAGCGCAAGCCATGGACATAGCACTATGGGTGGAATAGGATACGGTGGCAAAGATGAATATGGAGAAGACAAAAGAGGAAGAAAGTCTCACATCGACGCGGCTAATCAACGGGCTATGAAGATGCCTATCAATTGATATCAATGCGAGGAGTAGGGATTACCATGCAACAGATGCGCTAAGAGCTCTAAGTGTATGAAAGCTCAAACTAAAAACTAAGGGGGTGTGCATCGAACTTGCTTGCTCGAAGAACTCGGGCATTTGAGGAAGCCCATCATTGGAATATACGAGCCCAATTCTATAATGAAAAATTCTCACTAGTTATATGAAAGTAGAAGTATAGGAGACTCACTATATGAAAAGCATGGTGCTACTCTGAAGCACAAGTATGGTAAAGGATAGTAACCATGCCCCTTCTCTCTTTTCTCTCATTTTTTGTTTTCTCTTTTTTTCTTGGGCTCTTTTTGGCCTCTTTTTTTATTTTGTCCGGGGTCTCATCCCGACTTGTGGGGAATCATAGTCTCCATCACCCTTTCCTCACTGGGACATGCTCTAATAATGAATAATAATGATCATCACACTTCTATTTACTTACAACTCAAAAAATTACAACTCGATACCTAGAACAAAGTATGACTCTATATGAATGCCGCTGGCAGTGTACCAGGATGTGCATTGATCTAGCGTAGCAAAGATATCAAAAAACGGACAAGCCATGAAAATATCATGCTAGGTATCCTACGATCATGCAAAGCAATATGAAAATGAATGCTCAAGTCATGTATATGATGATGATGAAAGTTGCATGGCAATATATCTCGGAATGGCTATGGAAATGTCATAATAGATAGGTATGGTGGCTGTTTTGAGGAAGATATAATGAGGCTTATGTGTGACAGAGCATACCATATCACGGGGTTTGGATGCACCGGCGAAGTTTGCACCAACTCTCGAGGTGAGAAAGGGCAATGCACGGTACCGAAGAGGCTAGCAAATTGCGGGAAGGTAAGAGTGTGTATAATCCACCGACTCACATTAGTCATAAACAACTCACATACTTATTGCGAAAGTTTATTAGCCCTCGAAGCAAAGTACTACTGTGAATGCCCCTAGCTAGGGGGGAGGTTGGTAGGAGTTAACCATCGCGTGCCCTCGACCTCCACGCAAAGGAAGACAATCAATAATAAATCATGCTCCAACTTCATAGCATAACGAGAGACTATACGTTCATGCTTTGGGAATCACAAACCTTAACACCAATATTCCTACGAAATACAATCATTCACTAGTACCTCCCATATGTCACCATCTCTATATCACAAAACTATTGGAAGGAATCAAACATATCATATTCAGCGACCTACAAGTTTTATGTAGGATTTTAAGAATAACCATGTGAATGACCAATTCCTGTTGACTCTCTAAATAGATATAAGTGAAGCAAGAGAGTTTAATTATTTCTATAAAATACCATGCTCTAATAAATATAAGTGAAGGATATGAGCATTCTACAAATAACGGTTTTCCATGTGAAGAGAAAAGGCAATCCAAACTTCAAATGATATAAGTGAAGCACATGAAGCATTCTACAAAGCCATACTCAAAAGATATAAGTGAGGCGCAAAGAGCATTCTATAAATAAACCAAGGTCTATCTCATACCAGCATGGTGCATTATTAAAAGAAAAATAAAAAGCACACGACGCTCCAAGATTTACGCATATCACGTGAACAAAACAAAAATCGAAACATACTGATACTTGTTGAAGAAAGATGGGATGCCTTCTGGGGCATCCCCAAGATTAGACGCTTGATTCTCCATGAATATTTACTTGGGGTGCCTTGGTCATCCCCAAGCTTGAACTCTTGGCTCTCCTCCTTCTCCTCATATCGAGACCTCCTCGATCTTCGAACACTTCATCCACACAAAACTTAACAAAACCTTTGTGAGATTCATTAGTATAATAATGGAAACCACTACTTAAGTACTATTGCAAACCCATTCATATTTTGTTTTTGCATTATAGCTACTATATTATAACTTCTCCATGGCTTATACCTTCCGTACAATCCATAGTTTCATCAAAACAAGCAAAACAATGCATCAAAAACAGAATCTGTGAAAAATAGAACAACCTGTAGTAATATGAACACTGACCATACTTCTGTAACTCCAAAAATTCTGAAAAATTAGGAAAAATATAAAATTTTGCATAGCAGTACTGTGTAAAAAAATCAAAAACTTTTGACATTCTAGTAAAAAATGTAAATTCACACACTACTGCCAATGTTTCTGTTTTTGCGCCGCACATACCAAACAAGCAATCTAAACATTATAAAGGCAAACCTTGGGACATTATTTTATACTACAATGGATTTGTACAAGGGGATAATTATTTTTGTGAGAAACTTCCATGAAAAATTCTACATTGTTTCCATGAGCATGAACACAACTGTTCAAGGTCGAGCCTCACTTGTCCAATGCATAGCCTTCCAGTCGCTTCTCTTTTTGGAGAAGTTTTTAATTTCCCCTCTATATTTTTTGTCTTTAAACTTTATAAAAGCACACAAAAAAATTAAATTACTCTCTAAAACTTTCGGGTTGTCTCCCTGGCAGCGCTTTCTTTTAAGCCGTTAAGCTTGGCATAAATTGCTCAAGTAATCGATCCACCCGGATCCCAAGGTATATTAAAGCCAATTCTAATTAACAATGATTTGTATTTTAGTAGTGAGAAAAAAGCAATATACTTCATGTAACAATGAAGTCTAACTCTCTTCCTATGCATCAGCATGTCATAAAAGAACGATTCATGCACATCAAGTAAATGCTAATACATAGCATAAGCAGTTTCTTGCAATTTTATCATGTTGGAAACATAGAGAGGTAGAGATGTAGTTCCTCTCTCATAATAATTGCAAGTAGGAGCAGCAAGCACATGCATATTATACTCATCCAAATCGTCATGTGTAGTGGTAAAACGCAACCCATCAATATAATCCTTAATAAGAGCAAACTTCTCCGATATAGTGTAGTTGGGAGAATTCAATGTGTGGGTGCAATAGCAAGAATTTCATTCTTAAGATAAGGAAATCTAGGAAGTTCATCTCCATAAACACAATTCAAATTGGCATCTTGGCCACAAGCATAGCAAGCATCAATTTCATCAAAAAGGGATATTTCAAATGAATCAACAGGATCATAGCAATCATCATTGCGTTCATCCTTCGGTAAGCACGAAGGGAAATTAAACAATGTATGAGTTGAAGAGTTACTCTCATTAGAAGGTGGGAACGGGTAGCTAATACGCTCTTCCTCCTTTTGTTCTTCGCTCTCCCTGTCATCTTTTTCATCTAATGAGCTCATAGTTTCAGCAATTTCTTCTTCCATAGTTTCCTGCAAAATATTAGTCTCTTCTTGGACATCAGAGACTTTCTCAATAAATACATCAATATCAGAATTGTATTTATAATTATCATTGAAATATTTAAGTATAGCAAAATTTTCAGGTCTATAAACAACATCATCATAATCTTCATTGAATCTTATAAGCACCCTTAAAAGCAACAAACTCTTCTATTCGTTCCACATCATAGTAATCATATCTACCATTAGCATAAGAAGCCAAGGTTTCATTATCATTAAATTCATATGAAAAGGGAAGGTGTTTATCCTTCATCCTAGAGCAACAAGTATAATCATATCTCAAGCAAATCCCAAACATACCAATGCAACATTTTAATTTGATCCCATAATAGTTTCCCTTTTTGAGTCAAGCGATAATCCCTAAAGTATTCACGTTGATCCAACGTGTCTCCCATTATCAAGTTGAATGGGGGGTTTCTCAAGATTATCAATGTAGTGTTTAATATTTTCCACATAACGAGCATTGAGGGTTTTAGGAGGTTTCCCAATCTCCATGCGTAGCAAGTACAACTATTTTTTTGGTATTTCATGTTCCATATCCAAAACTAAAGATAGAGAAAAACTTAAAACCAAAAATAAAAACTACTTAGTGATAAAGAAAACAAGCACACACAAGAATATTCACCCCACGCTATTGCTCCCCGGCAATGGCGCCAGAAAAAGGTCTTGATAACTCACAAGTATACACTACAAAAAAATACACTTGCGTGATGATACATGTTTGTCACAGTAGGTCACATTTTCTGTCATGCATATACATCCATGACGATTTTATGAAAGAATCAAGATAGTCATACCTGTGCTGTCGTAGAAGTGTTCCATGACATTACCAAAATTATCATCACGGAAGTGTCCACTTCCATGACGATAAATGCCGCGCCATGGAAGTGCTTTCGTCAAGGGTGACTGACACGTGGCATCCACCGTAATGGGTTGTCATTAATCTATCGGGTCCGGTTTTGGATCCGATAACCCGCTAACAGCCCAGACCAATGAGGATTTTCCACGTGTAAAATTCTCATTGGCCGGAGGAAACACGTGTTGGCTCACCGTTGGGACAGATGTCATCCATTCATTGGACAGGAGGCGCCTATGATACGTCGACACGTGGCATGGCCCAACAGAGGCACATTCCGGTGAAAAGGCCGGCCCATTTGACTTGTTCAAAAGGTAACGGGCCGGCCCATGGAAAGCTTGTTAACGGCCTGTTCGTATATAGCCCATTCACGGCCCGCTAACTCACGACCCGTTATGGCCTATCGGAATTAAGCCCAGTAGCTTCATCTGGGCTGTCCAATATGATTCCAGCCCGTTGTAACTTCCAGCCCATGTATGGCCCATGATGTCTTTCGGCCCATATGAGGCCATTTGTAACTCTTGGCCCATTAACGGCCCGTGGTGAATCTGGCCCACAATGAACAGTGTACTGCTTTATACCCATTAACGGCCCATTATTCCATTGGGCCGTTTCCAACCCGTGTTATCTTTCGGCCTTCTCAGGGCCCATTTATTCTTGGGCTCATTTCCAACATCCGGTTACTTACGGCCCGTTACTGGCCTTTTCTGCTTGTGGGCCAAATTCAGCCCGTGGTTACAACCGGCCCGTTTGCGGCCGTTAATCCGTTGGGCTGTTTTCATAGCGTCATCAAATATAGCCGATTAACGATGGCCCGTTATTGTCGGCCCATGAACGGATGATTCCAAATCTAGCCCGTTTACGGCCCATAATGCGGTCTGTTATTGGCCCATGTTTGGCCGATCGATCATACGGCCCGTAGAAGGCCCATTGATACTACGGCCCGTAGAAGGCCCAATGTTTCTATGATGCTTAGAAGGCCCATTGTTTCTACGGCCCGTAGGAGGCCCATGGTAACTACAGTAAATATGTAGCCTATGGTTATTGTGGCCTAGTTTTAAAAATAGGTTATTGCGGCCACTAGCAAACCGTGGAAAAATAACTGCACTGACTACAAGCAAACAAATAAACAAGACAACAAGGAAATAAGCAAGCAACTTACGCTAGGCTATCACGGCTATGACACATATTACATCCACTGGGCATCAAAGTTCGCCGCCAGTGCAAATATAGGGAACAAAGCAGCATATCATATATACTGGTTGTCAAAGTTGGCGACCAATGCAAATAAACACCACAGCAAAACAAGTCCAGAACTGAAACCACTTCAGAAGAGCTCAAGAAACAATATCCTTGGTACGCATAATGCTGGCTAGATGCTTAGCAAGCTTATTAACTTTCTCTTGTTTGGCGCTTAAATCCTCCAGCACTTGCTATTGCACCAGAAAGTATGCATCTGAATTCTGCAGGGACTTCCTCAGTCCTTCAGCTTCCTGTCGCATAACATCTGATCGATGTATTTCAACTTGAAGTTGAGACTCATGAAGTCGAACTGATTCAGGTAGCAAGTTCGAAGAGCTGGTGCCAGCAGTAGTAGCCAGTAACTCGAACACTACATCAAGACAGGACTTTGGGGTTCTCTCAGTGTCTTCAATATAGTTTTTATCAGCTTTCTTGGAGACCAACAGGGATGTCTCACTATCTTGAACCTTATCTGCATTATTTCCTTTACCATTGTATAACGGGGTACTCTTCTCCAATATTTTATCCGCGTTCTAAAAGAGAAACAAACAAACACATCACAGGTTTACCATGTTGTATATGAAACTCATTTTGGTAAACCAGTTCAGTAGTAAGGTGGACAGGCTAACAACATGAAACAAACATATATATATGTAGTATGGTCACTGTATGGTCTATATCATTCTAGTTTATGTTGCCAAATCAAGATAGAGACAGTTCAAATCATATCTATTTAAGAGAAAGCAGCATAAGCAGAATATAAGTGTGGGAAACTACACAACAACAACAACACTTGTAATGTGCATGGCATGAGAACATAAATGTTTATTCAATTGAAACTGAAATCAACATAGAGCAAGTTACAATAGCAAACACGTTAAAGAAACAGGTTTAAAACATACCTGTTGCGCCATTGGAGTTTCAATTGCATCGTTCAAATTTGAAATTAGTTGGTATGAGTAAATACAGTGATGCAAGAGCAAAGTAGTATGAACCATAGCTACGAAACCTGACCTCAGAACAATTCTTCTTCTGCTTTAACGAAGTGGTGGTCCTCGTGCTTTAGGCACTACAGTTGCCTTACTAGCTACTCATGTTTGGGTGCTCTGTGGTGGAGACGGTGTTGTGTCAACTGGAACTGGGTTACTATTTGTTGGGGTTGGGGTTAGAAGGGGTGTAGCTGGTTCTCTGTCCAACTGGGTAGGGGTACAATCTGCGTGAGTCTGGGTTATGTGTGGTGGGGCTGGTTCTTGGGCAAGTACAACTGTGGTTCTATCTGCATCGACAGGTAGCACGATCTTTTCTGAAGACCGTGTTTTTACTCCCACAGATACTGCCATCACCCCTCCAATTGAAATGGCTGATAAACAAGAAAAGTAATTCAATGTACAAACATTGTAAGATAGACAGGTGCAATGGATAGTAGGGAAGAAAACAGGGCATGAAATAATTCACATTTATCTTGTCTAACCAAACAGAATAGCAGGACATAATTTCACATATATGATGGCTAATTAAACATGATAGCATGACACAATTTCACAATGTATGATGGCTAACTAAACAAGATAGAATGACATACTTCAAAATATGATGACTATGTAAACAGGATGACATGATATAACTATACGATGTGTCTATTAAAGTGGTTGGCATGCCATAAATCACAAACATGTCGTCGATGGAAACATGATGGCATGATATAATTCACGGATAGAATGACATAATTCAAAATATGATGACTACGTAAACAGGATGAGATGATATAACTATATTATGTCTTTAGAAATTGGGTTGGCATGCCATAATTCAGATACATGCTGTCTATGTAAACATCATGGCATGATATAATTCAAATATATGATTTATATACTAAGCAAGTGAGCAGAGGGCAATCGCATATATGATGTGTCAACTAAGGAGATGGCATTCAATATTGTGTATATGATGTAAAATCTAAGCATTGCAACACAACATATGCATGATATGAGTAATATAACCCTGCCAAGTTTGAGCATACACCTCAGGGGGATAATAGGACTGGTCATCTGCCTGTGAATCCTCCTCTAAAGAGCTATCTGTAACCAACAAGATATCTGCTTCTACAGGTAGCATTGTCTGCTCTGAAGACCTTGTTTTCACTCCAGATTTCTCCATCACCAATTCAAATGGCTGATGCACAGGAAGAGCAGTTGAATATACAAACATTGTCGACAAATGCAACAAGAAATACAAAAAAAGGACGACATGATATAATTCACATATATGACGCTTGGCTAAACAGCATGGCATTGCATAATTCACATATATAATGCCTTGCAACAAGATAACATTGCATAATTCACATATATAATGTCTTGCAACAAGATGGCATTGCAAAATTCACATATATGGTAATTAGACACTAAACAGGTGGCATTCACACAAAGCATGTCTAAACTAAGCAAATGACATAGCAATGCAAGATACCATACGCACGATATGAGCAACATAACCCTGCCAAGTTAGAGCATGCACCTTGGGGGGGAAATAGGATTGGTCATCTGTCTCTGAATCCTCCTCTGAGGAGCTATCCGTAACCAGCAAGACACATGCGCTTCGTCAGATAGCATTGTCTGCTCTGAAGACCTAGTTTCCACTCCAGATTTTTCCATGAATGTGCCGAATGGCTGATGCACAGGAAGAGTAATTAAATGTACTAAAATTGTTGACAAATTTAACACGTAATAAAAAAATGATGGCATGATATAATTCACATATAAGATGACTGGCTAACCAGGGTGGCATTGCAAAATTCACATATATGATGCCTGGCTAAACAAGATTGCATTGCAGGATTCACATATACGATAAAGAAATTAAATAGATGGCATTCACACAAAGCATGTCTAAACTAAGTAGACGACATATTTGATGTATAAAGTAAGCAATGCAAGGCACCATATGCATGATATTACCAACACCAGCATGCCAAGTTAGAGCGAAGACCTCAGGGGGTAAATAGGAGTGGTCTTCTCCTTACAATCCAAAATGGGTGGATGGGGGCTACCTTTGCGCCCACCATGGAGCGACGTCTGCATGAAATTTTATTGCCATGCAAGGCTCGTCTCTTTTGCTCTACATGTTCAGTTCCATTGTGTACAATAAGTGACATGCATAGGAATAAAACATAGTGAGATTATGTAAGTAGTGCATGCACAAATTAGAGTAATGGTAGCAAACTGTGGATAGACCCAAAACCAATGATAGCAGGCAGATAATAGCTTTAGCTAAAAAATACAGATAATGGTTCCCTTAATGTTTGTTTGCACCCAACATGAAACTCATAGTAGACACCCGAGATTAACCAGATAGTAGATAGATAGTACTGATTGCTGCCCCAATATGTACCCCACAAGCATTTAAAAACTCAAGTTTCAGCATTAGTTTGGACCTGACTCGGAGTCTAATAGGTGAACACGACGATAAAGTAGCATGTCATCATATTAAGCGATGCATAACGTAAGCAGACACAGAAGAGTGCCACCTCTCTTGCGGACCCGTGTAGTCCTCAAGGTCATCTGCTCAGTTGATGATGGTAATGCTGTTGTCGTGGTTGCCGGCGGCGGGGAAGAAGATCTGAGGCGGCGAAAGACAGTTTGGAGAGCGGATCCCTGCAGTGGTGAACCCTTCCGTCATTGGAGCAGCTGAGCTGGGGTGGAACACAGCGCAGCAGGAGCAGGACAAACCACACAAGGTTTTCTTTGACACATATCTGTAACAGAAGTAATTGTGTAAGGGCTTGTTTGAATTTGAGGATTCTAACAATGCAAGGATAGGAAATAGACAGGAATAGGATAGGAATGCACGTGCAAAACAGAGAATTAAAAACATAGGATTTCTGCCAATCTGGGTGTTTGGTTCTCAAGAATTGGAAGATCACAGGATGCAAAGAAGCATGGTGAGATTAAGTCAAACCACAAGAATATGTATGGTTATAATGATATTATGCTACTATCTCTTAGTCTTGTGCTTCATGAATAGGAATTTGAAAAGGAGGACAAGTGAAAATTAAAATTCCTACGGTTTTTCTTTCAAGGAGACACTAAAGGAACAAATCCTATAGTTTTCCTTTGCACCATTCCTTTGAACCAAATGCATGAATAGTAGTACCATAAGAAACTTTCAATTCCTATGTTTTTCCTACACTTTTCCTTTCAAGCACTGGCGATTCTAGTAGGCAGGCTTGAGCAAGGAAAAGCCTACACTCAAAAAATGTTTTTGTGCTACTTCTACTACTTTGGACCCAAACCACTGCCCTACTAGCTCAAGTACTAGTAGTACTAGTACTCAAGTTGGAATTCCAATTGCACGGCACAACTTGTTAGGCAAAAAATTCGATACAGGGTGTAGGAAGCGGTTTGGGAATTTGCATGCCTTTCCGACTAGTGAGATACTCCGTACAAAGTACGACAGAGAAATAACCACAGAGAAGGAAGCTAAAAGTAAACAATCAAATGAGCATTTTTGCATTTATTTTGCATTGAATCGTTTCACAAGCTTGACTAGTGCTGTTTTTCTACTTTTACGAAAACCGCATCGTAATGTTAAAACGTGCATTTGCACGTACATAAGTAATAGTAGTACTCCCTCCGTCTAGGTGTATAAAGTCTTCCCTCCTTCTTGGTCACGGTGCACAACCAAAGATGAGTTATTAACCTGGACAGAGGGAGTAGCACACTCCACAAGCATATATAGAGAGAGACGTGTAGTGCGATAGTGTATAGTAAAGTTTGTGCTATATGCACCTACTTACAAAATGCGTACGGATACACAAGGTTTCCAAACTTTCCCTCTTACATACTTAATTAAGGACGCTAATAATTTCCGAACGTTCGGGATTTATCATTTGCATCCCAAAATTAATGAGATCACCTTACAAAACTAAATTATACTCCTACTAAAAGCCACGGCGCTCGCAGGAGAGCTTGCGGCGTGCCACGAGTGCCATGGTGTGCGGCCGTTTCCCAGCGCGCCGAAACAACGCCTCTTCCTCAGCCTCGCAACTCGCAAGGTGCTGATTGGCGGCTTGCCGGCAGGCGAGCGCGATCTCACCAGTGTGGTGATCCGGCGCCAACAGGTACTCCTCCTCGCTGGAAGCATGCACCCGGTGCACGTATCGCCAAGCGTAGATGAGGCGCTTGGGCCCGACTGCACTCAGGGCTTTGGCACGGGCGTCCTCCGCCACCCTCACGGCCCTTGCACGAGCCTTCTGCTAGAGAGCCAATTGCCTGACTCTCTCGGACGCGACATAGACCTGCCAGGCAGCTTGCTCCGTGGCGCGCTTCTATTCCTCGGCCTTCTTCTCCGCCTCTATTTTGGCGTGCTCTGCCGGCGGCAAGGCCTCCCACATGGCGACATCCATTTCTTTCCAAAGCTCCTCAAGGCTGGGGGGCTCGGCGGGCAGCGCGGCCTTCTCCTGGTAACGGGGAGCCGACGCGTCCTCCGACGCGCGTGCTAGTGAGATTGGGAACACCGACGCGTCCACCTCGACGTGTCGCGGCGAGGAGTGGAACACCGACGCGCCCTCCTCAACTAGTGGCGGCGAGGAACGGAACGGTAACGCGTGACCGTCCGGGCGGTGCAGCGAGGGGCGCCTAGGGCTTGGGAGGGGCGATGCCATGGTGGTCGACGTGAGAGGGAGGGGGAGGAGATAGCGATGAACGTGAGCGTTCTTTCGAATGCCATGGGAGGCGCAGTATTTATAGTGAGCAATGACACACCTACGTAAGATATGGACTGAGCTGCACTGACTTAACTGCAGGTCCAGTTGCGTCACTAACATGTGGGCCTGACCCCTGTTGGGCCCATATGTCAATGACCCAATGCACGTACAGTTAAGTAACTGAAGTAGCGTCCCGAAAGATATGTTGCGTGATTAACGTAACAGCTATGAGGGCATCTTTGTTGGAGTAAATTACGGGGGAGGGAAGGGGTGGAATATTGCTGGTCACAACGGATTGGACGAGCGCGGGGGGAGGAGAGCATGCATGCAGATTTTTTCCACACGGGATGGAGTGGTGGGACCGCTGGAGGGAGAAGGAGAGTTTGGCAGGCATACTGTTTCCACACATGGAGAGGAAAAGATTTGGAGACGAACGGGCTTCCTGCAGGTATGGGGAACGGTGCATAATAAGTCATCTTGCATGCCGGGCTAGGTATAGTCTCAAGTCATAAAAAACATACACGCCCCACACATGTTCATATTTGAAGGTGCACTAAATTATTGCATGCGATGATTAAGGCTGGCCATAATGGTGGTATCTTAGGTGGTATCATGCACACGGGAATAGCAAACATGCTGATGTGGCAAAGAATTAAAGAAGAGAGGGGGTTAGAGTAACTAGTGTTCATGCATGCATTGGTAAACACATTTTTTTGTGAAGAACGACAACATTAGTTGAGTACTTTTGTAGACTACAAAAACTATTCCACCGCCTCTATCTTGCTAAGAGTAGGTGAAATTTTTGAATCGAGCCCTTTAAACTAGAAGGGAGGTAGTAGTACTCTAATAGCTAGCCTTGTTGTGATGACAAGATAGGACATGGCACGCACCTGGACGGAGGAACTAGTCTGCATTGTGCATTTAAGTTTTCTCTGAAGTTAATGTACCTCTACTTTGACCAAACTTATAGAAAAATGTATCAAGATTCACAATGTCAAATCAATATTTTTATACTCATTATATAACGTAGTTCTGGCAGGGAGGCGGATGGCCACAAGGCTTGGGCAATACCCTGCATCACCTGCCGAACTTGTTCGTGCAGTTGTGAGAGCTCTGGCAGAAGATCACCTGCAGACCCGGGCATTTCCTCTGCGGGATGACCCGTCAGCATACCTACAGATATAACTCTGTTAGCTGGTTTCTTCGCCGAACTCCATAAAAATTTCATTAAAGCACTTACTAAAAATGCCACGTCGAAGCCTCTTATTCTCGTTCACGGAGTCAGGAAGTTGGGCCCGAACATCTTTCAGTTCAACACTCAGCCGGATATTGGCATCTTGGAGATCATTTTTCTCCTGCCTAACCTGCTTAAGCACGCGCTCGCCAGCCTTTAACTGTCGTTGAGCATGTTGCTCATCCCCTTGCACTACCTCCGGATTAACCCCGGGATCTGCAGAATCTATTGTTAGATTTGCATGCATGCTGCATACTAACCGGTACATGTCATTCTTTTTGATAGAGACAAGTGTTACCAGAGGGGGCCTTCTCGGACTCCTTCATTGCGGCAACTGCGGCCCGTAGCTGGGCTTTGCACTCTTCCAGCTCTTGAGACAATTGGGTACTCTTCTCCATAAGAACCTGCACATATAATGATCCTTAAATCAGTTGTGTCAACTATTTCAAGTCTCAGGGGCTACTGATATACATAATCATCAGATTTTCTTACCCGTATATCCTTTACATACTGGTCCGTGGCTCAGGCAAGACCATTTTGAGCAGCACGGATCTACGCGTCTCCTGAGTTGAAGGCATCGAACGCCTCTTGGGAGAAACAAGCGTCACGGAGTACGGCCCGGCGACGCCTGTGATTCATAGCACTCTCCACTTCGGAATGTGTAGCGGATAACCTATCCGCATCCTCTGTAGGAGGAACATCCGGCGTTCGCCCCATGTTAGCGCCCGCCTCTATGTCCGGCTCTGGAGCCCGACTAGTGGAGGCGTGACCGGCAACCTCTCCGGATATAGTCCGGCGAGCGTTTTTCCTACTAGGAAACATGGACGTTATTATATTTTAAAAAGACGACAACCATGGAGCGGGGTTCTGTATCATACCTCTGCGACGGCGTCTCAGTCCTGACCGCCTTTCTTTTAAGCCTACCCGGCTTCGGTGCCCCTTGTTGGTGAATCACTGCGGGTTCGGCATGGCGTCTCGAGGGCCTTCCCTGTAAGACACCATATGTGTGCGGTAGGTGAAGTGCAGAAAAAGGGATCCTTCTCGGATGTTGGGACTCCGGTTTTACTTACATGCGATGCAGGGAGTAGTCCAGCATAATCAGCTATGATGGCCACCATGGCATCATCGCAGCTCAATTGATAGAACGTCCTGTCAATCAGTTCCACAAATATGTCCGGATCCTCGTCGAGTCCGGGATCGAGGGCCCGATCAGGGTCCTCTGGTTGTGGAGGCGGGCTGTGGACCTCCCTCACAGCTTTTCGCAGCTCCTGCTATGAAATGGCAAGGTAAATATTTATGACAAAGAATGCAGGAAGGTCTGGAGTAAAAAGTGACAGCTCACCCAGCTTGGAGGGTTGTACATGGAGAATCCATCTCGTGGCTTAATGCGGATGAACTCCTCTTCCTCCCCCTTATATAAATCAGACAGTATCTTCGCTAGAGCAGCGACGGAGTCCGGCCCCATACGACCGCAGCAGGTAGCATCGTCTTCTCCATTGAAGTGCCACATGGGTTGTCCCCGATATAAAGTGGCTGCAACCCCCGCATTATACATATTGACATAACCTCGATTATAGTCAGTCCTGATTGAGCCAGCATTTTTATCCGGCCCATCAGGTGAAGGACTTCTCCGTTATCTTCCTCCTGGGGGCTCCGAGGGCGCCAGCTGCGGCGTTTCTTCAAGGGAGCGTTGTCGAACTCAGGAAGGCCCATCCGAATAGGGTCCGGAAGGGGGACGTCCTCCATATAAAACCACTCCGAAGGCCAGTCCTCGGATGTCTTCTTCGGAGTACCGGACAGGTATCCGGTCCCGGCGATGCGCCATATTTCGGCTCCGCCCACTTGGTATATTGACCCCTCCTGTGTACAGGGTACAAGGCAGAATAGCCTCTTCCATAGCTCGAAATGAGCTTCGCGGCCCAGAAACAGCTCGCAAAGGGCGACATAGCTAGCGATGTGTAATATGGAGGCAGGAGTGAAATTATGCAGCTGGAGGCCGTAGAACTCCAGGAACCCACGGAGGAACGGACGAATTGGAAACCCAAGCCCTCTTAATAAGTAAGGGACAAGGCATACCCGCTCCCCCATGGATGGGTTGGGAAAGCTCTCCGCTTGCTCCCCGCCATTATAGGTGGCGAGCCCGGCTCGAACGGGGACCATATACGCTGGAGGGAGAAATCCCTGGGTCTGTAACTCTACTAATTGGCTGTGGGGAACGGAACACTTCTTCCAATTGCCGGGCTTCGGGCTACGGGAGCGAGAGGAGGAGCTGCGACGGCCGGCCATGTTGGAATGGATTTTTTCCAAGCGCGCTCCGATGGATACTCACTGCGGGAGGATGGTGTGATCTAGATCTGAGAATCCCCGTCTCTTTAATAGACGATTTACTCACATGGCTAGGGTGGCAAATGTAAAAATTTCCTGGTTTCTCGCATTCGCTCGACACGTGGAAGATAGCCATTATTAGGCACGAAAGCCAAGGAATGCAAAATTAATGGGAAGCCGAACACTACTCAACAGGTATTCGGAATTTGGAGAAGAACCCGCCTTGCAATGCCGAAGACAATCTGCGCGCCGGACTCATCGCCATTGAAGCCTGGTTCGGGGGCTACTGAGGGAGTCCTAGATTAGGGGGTCCTCGGACAGCCGGACTATATCCTTTGGTCGGACTATTGGACTATGCAGATACAAGATTGAAGACTTCGACCCGTGTCCGGATGGGACTCTCCTTGGCGTGGAAGGCAAGCTTGGCAATACGGATATGTAGCTCTCCTCCCTTGTAACCGACTCTGTGTAGCCCCCTCCAGTGTCTATATAAACCAGAGGGTTTAGTCCGTAGGACAACAACAATCATACCATAGGCTAGCTTCTAGGGTTTAGCCTCTACGATCTCGTGGTAGATCAACTCTTGTAATACTCATATCATCAAGATCAATCAAGCAGGAAGTAGGGTATTACCTCCATCGAGAGGGCCCGAACCTGGGTAAACATCGTGTCCCCCGCCTCCTGTTACCATCCGCCTTAGACGCACAGTTCGGGACCCCCTACCCGAGATCCACCGGTTTTGACACCGACAGGGCCTTACCCCCGTCCCCGATAAAGCTAGGGGACACCTCAGCGGCGCATTAAATGCGTCTTGTCCTGTAATACGAGCGATAAGCTCGCAATACTGTACGCCTTTCCACCTCCTGTATGCCACTGTGGCAGCCCCTTTCGCCTATAAAAGGAGGCCCATGGCATACTGGAGAAGGATTCAGCTCTTTTGAACCACGCACTCACCACAGCTTGTTCGAGAGCTCAAGAACTCTCTGAAATACACCCACCAAAGCAGGACTAGGGTTTTAAGCATCCTCGCGGCCCGAACCTAGGTAAACGATCCTTGTGCTGGCTACTGATCCTCCTCTTCTTGCAACCCCGCGCCCCGGCAACCGTAGTAGGGATTCTTGTGATCCCATAGGTGTCGTTCCACACCGACAACAAACCTCTGCACTTGGAGGCCCAACAACATCTACAAGAAAAAGGTTGCGTAGTAGAGATCACTTATATGTTATTTCAAATGGCAAGAGCTCAATGACCCATTTGGCAATCCGCCTTGTGGCGTCGCGATTGTTTATGATGTCATTGAGTGGTACTTCGGAAGCCACCGTGATCGAGCACTCTTGAAAGTAGTGACGCAGCTTTCATCATGCCATAAAGACCACATACGCTATCTTTTGATAGTGTGGGTATCGGGATTTGCATGGCGTAAGGACCGTCGATACGTAGTATACTAGTTTTTGAAGTGGGAATTTATGTCCCTCTTCTTCTCGTTCGACGACAAGCACCTCACTCACCACCTGGTGAGTTGCGGATATGTAGAGCAATATGGGCTCGGCAACATTTGGCGCGGCCAGGATTGGGTTACTTGCTAAAAAAGTTTTTGTTTCTTCCAATCCAGCTGTTGCAGCATCCGTCCACGCGAAGTGTTCGGTGCATTGGAGCAGGCGATAAGGTGGCAATGCCTTTTCTCCTAATCTGGAGATAAAACGGCTTAAAGCTGCCACGCACCCGGCTAGCTTTTGGACCTGTTTGAGGTCTGTTGGTGTAGCCAATTGTGATAGGGCCCGGATTTTGGCTGGGTTTGCTTCGATTCCTCTATTGGAAACGATGAACCCAAGCAGTTTCCCGGCGGGGACGCCGAAAACACATTTTTCCAGATTGAGTTGTATGTCATATGTTCGGAGGTTGTCGAATGTAAGGCGGAGGTCGTCCACCAATGACTCGACGTGGTTAGTTTTGATGACTACATGATCTAACCATCTTGCCGATTTGATTTTCCAGGCATGTTTGAATCATGCGTTGGTAAGTGGCGTCGGCGTTTTTGAGCCTGAAAGGCATAGTGTTGAAGCAGAAGGGCCCATATGGGGTGATGAATGCCGTTGCGGCTTGGTCGGATTCCTTCATCTTGATTTGATGGTATCCGGAGTATGCGTCCAGGAAACACAGTGAATCATGTCCTGCGGTTGCATCAATAATCTGGTCAATACGAGTAAGGGGAAAAGGATCCTTGGGGCAGGCCTTATTGACGTCTTTGAAATCGACACACAGGCGCCAGGATTTATTCTTCTTCGGCACCATCACCAGGTTTGCTAGCCAGTCCGGATGTTTAATTTCTCTAATAAACCCGGCTTCGAGTTGCTTGGCTAGCTCCTCCCCCATAGCTTGTCGTTTGGGTTCAGAAAAGCGCCACATCGTTTGCTTGACTGGTTTGTATCCTTTCAGTATATTGAGACTGTGTTCGGCCAGCCTGCGTGGGATTCCTGGCATATCCGAAGGGTGCCAGGTGAAGATGTCCCAATTCTCGACCAGGAACGCGCATAATGCAGCGTCGACCGCCGGATCCAGCTGTGCCCCGATGGAAGCTGTCTTTTTGGGGTCCGTCGGGTGGACTTGAAATTGGACTATTTTGCCTGCTGGCTTGAAGGAGGTGGACTTAGGTCTCTTATCGAGGATTACGTCGTCCCTATCTACTCTGGAACATAGTGCAGTTAATTCTTCGGTCGCGAGGGCCTCGGATAATGCCTCAAGGGCCAGGGAGGCAGTTTTGTTTTCAGCGCGGAGTGCAATATCCAGATCACTGGTTATAGTAATGACTCCGGTTGGCCCGACCATTTTGAGCTTCATATACCCGTAATGGGGTATGGCTTGAAATCGTGTGAATGCATCTCGCCCTAACATGCCGTGATACCCGCTGTTGAAAGGTGCCACATGGAAGAGTAACTCTTCGGACCTATAGTTCTCCGGCGTGCCGAATACCACGTCTAGTTTGATTTTCCCCGAGCATCTTGCTTCCCGACTGGGGATAATGGATCGAAAGGTTGTGTTACTTTGCTCACTGCGACTCCTATCCATTTGCATTTTATTGAGCGTGTCCTCGTAGATGAGGTTCAGTCCGCCGCCGCCATCCATGAGCACTTTAGTGAGCCGAAAACCATCCACGATTGGGTTTAGGACTAGGGCAGTCGGTGCCCGGACTGATCGGGATCTTGGTTCGTCATCGGTGTTGAAAGTTATTGCCATATCGTTCCAAGGATTTATTGTCGTGACTTGTCAGACTTCGACAAGGTCGCGGAGCGCCCTTTTACGCAGATTATTTGAAGAAAAGGTCTCGAAGACCGTAAATAGTTTGAGCTCGTCGTCCTTCGAAGAGTACTTCTCTGAGGTAGTGTTGGTGAGGATGCCCTCGCCACGCTTGGCCACTTGCCGGAGTATCCAACATGCTCGGAGGCTGTGGATTGGTTCGGTATCCGGCGTCATGTGTATTTCACATGGCCTATCGAGCCATTCCTCGAGGACAGTTCTATGCCCCGTAAAGTGCTTGCTTTTATTATCCACAGGATGATGATCAGGTGCCCCGCGAGGGTGTGTCCTTTTTGCCCGACCGGGAGATGGCTTGAAGGCCTACGGTTCCCAGCGGGCTGTCTGGGTTTTCCAGGCGCTTTCCATTGCGCAGTACTTCTGTACTATGTTTGCCAAGTCTGTGAAGTGTAGTACGCGACAGCGGTTGAGGGCGTTAAGGATTCCCTTATCCGTACAGTTGTTGCAAAATACTGAAATTGCGTCGTCGTCGCAACAATCTTTGATCTTGATTTTAACAAGGAGGAATCTGGCCCAGAAGTGATGGAATGTTTCCTGAGGCTGCTGCCGTACATACATTAGGTCGCATATATCCGGGGGACCGGAATTGCTTGGGGAATATTGATTGTGGTGGGTGGGCGCCGTTAAATCCGGACCCTGACCCAGTGTGGAGTCCGGAGTTTGGAGAATTTCCGAGCTTACCAGCCCGGGCTCCAGAATGTCCAGTGAGCTTTCAGGCTCAACGCCCAGTTCTATGTTCGCAGGACAGGGAGTGTCCCCTCGAAGATGGGTATCCGGCTCTCCGAGCTCAGAAATCTGAACATAGTTGGTTCTCAACGTAGGAGAAGAGTTACTGTCGGCTTGCTCCTCCACAACCGCCACCTGATGGGTGATCGGTGGAGATTTAATTTCTCTCTGATTGGGTTTGAGCCCAATCCGATCATAGTCTGATGCGACCCCTAGGGCGGCGATGTGATCCAGGAGTTCATTCAAAGACGATAAATCTGTCGGATCCATCTGTTCAGAGTATTCGGGGCCAACACGGAGATGATTTTTGATGACTTGGGGGTCGCCCTCGGCTTAACAGCCGAACGGGCGCCCATGGTGAAGCTGCCAAGCCGGAGGGTTTGCCCTGGGACTAGGGCTCCTTCGAAAGTGATACTGTCCTTGATAACAAGATGAGCCATCAATCAGTCTGTCGACGCCACAGAGGAACTCTCAGTGAAAGCACCAATATCGGTGTCAAAACCGGCAAATCTCGGGTAGGGGGTCCCGATCTGTGCGTCTGAGGATCAAAGTTAACCCGAGACATGGACACGATGTTTACCCAGGTTCGGGCCCTCTTAATGGAGGTAATACCCTACTTCCTGCTTGGTTGACTTTGATGAGTATAGGGGTTACAAGAGTGGATCTACCTCGAGATTGTAATGGCTAAACCCTAGATGTCTAGCCTGTATAATTATGATTGCCTCTACGGACTAAACCCTCCCGTTTATATAGACACCGGAGGGGCCTAGGGTTGTACAGAGTCGGTTTACAGAGAAAGGAATCTTCATATTCGAACGCCAAGCTTGCCATCCACTCAAAGGAGAGTCCTGTCCGGACACGGGGGAACCTTCCGTCTTGTATCTTCACGGCCCATCAGTCCGGCCCATGTCACATAGCCCGGACGCCCGAGGACCCCCTAAACCAGGACTCCCTCAGCGAGCCCCCCTCCCCGCTGCGGCTGGTTCTTCCTTAACTCCAGCGAGCCCTCACCCCTGAAAAATCGATTGACCCAAAAGTCGATTCAGTCGACTGAAGTGTAGCTAAATCGGAGCAGCATCGCAAACAAGAGCAAGAGCGAGAGCAGCAGCGCGAGCAAGAGCAAGAGCAGACCAGGCAGGGGACCAAGAGCAAGAGCAGAGTAGCAGCATCAGCGAGATCTAAAGTACCAGCAGCTCCTACTGATGTGGACTTCGCTGCCGAGGGAGCGACGCCGTGCAGGAACTGGGCCGGCGACGCCACCGTGGATGGAGCCGCTCCATGTCAGCTTGGGACCGAGCGCCGACAGCACCGTGAGATCGAATCAAGAAGAAAATGCGGCGATTAGTGTACAACCTCTTTGGTGGCGCCGATTAGGCCTCAGCTTCATCCGAGGAAACAGTGATGATGCTGCTCTTCCGGTGGTGCAGGTGAAGACGGCGGTGTAGGAATGGAGGTGGCACGAAAGATGAGGGGAACATCGGGGCAGCTCCTTGGAGATGGAGGACGGGTGGCTGAACCGGCGGGACGACGAGATCGACGACGGATCCTCATCCGGTATGGTGGATGAGGGACGTCAAGGTGTTGCTGTGGACGACGTCGTCGGGGAAGAGGCCCCGGCTGGGTGGCGGACGGAGGAGGGTGTGGGGCTTCACGGGTTTACGTGGCCACGGTGTACGAATGGGTGGGCTGATGGGATGGGAGTGGGGAACCATGGCTTAGGGACGCGCTTGTCCGAAATGTGGGGTAAGTTACGAAAGTACCCCCATCGATTTGAGCTAGGCGGTTCTTTCGGTTCAGGGGTATCATGGGCATTTCGCATGTCGGGATTTCGTAGGAGGTGGGAGTTTTCCCGCGCGTTGTAATTTTGGGATTGCAAGGCGCGGGTTGAGATGGAGGGAGTTTTTGGAGCATAACAAGACAAAGAAATATCTTAAATATTTCAGGGTAACAAGGTGCGGGTTGAAGAGGCGGGAGTTTCGCAGCACGATAGACAAAGATGCTATCTTGAAATTTCGGCATAACAAGGCGCGGCTTGAAATTTCGGGAGAACAAGCTTAACGTGTACCCAAAAAAAGACAATTTGCACCTCATCACTAGAGGGAGCCATGTCCCGTTTTACTATATTCTTAGAAATCCATTCAAATACAACAAAAACCTAAAGAAATCGGGACAACAAACATAAGATGTACAGTACCGAAACAATTTACACTTCCCTCAACAATAAAAAACAATGTGCGTTGTCTAGCATATGGACTAAATTTGAGTACGTTTTCCCTGTTTGAATGGGATTGTACTTGGGATAGTTATACAACCATCTAAATATTAACTTCACAACACATGACATGAATATAGGATAATTAAATTCCTATATAAATACGAACTACATGTACATACGATCTGAAATTCAAATATATGTATCCATTTTATGTTGAATTCTAATCATAGTACATGTATGCTCTAGCTAGATGTTTGGAATCTAAACCATGTATGATACTACGTACAATGTGTTTAACACGCACAACACACACACACACACACACACACACAAACACCATTTAGACTAGTAAGGTACACGTGCATTGCACGCATGAGATTTGGCAACCAAATTATGAATAAATACCACATTATAGCATGTAAGCTTTGAGTCATATATGCATGATGTAGATTTTTGTTTAATTCTTATAGTTCATTTCTTTCAAAATCATCTAGTTTTTATAAGAAAGCTAATCTATTTTAAAATTCATGGAATTGTGCGTTGTAAAGCATAAAGTAAAAACAAATAATGGCAAATCAGGTAGAAAAACATTTGGGCAATTCTGATACGGAAGGTTCTAGAACAAAGAAGAGGTGCTTGTGTTTTGAGGTTTGTGTATTATGCTTAAGTTCAACCATGGAGTCTTCTAGATTGTACATGTGGTAAAATCTGGTGGAATCTAGATGATATCCAATGGCCAGTAGTGCTCAAATTTGCCATCTCTGCACCATCGGATTGGCTTCATCCAACGACCATATTTCAAAGTTAAAGTTATCCGCACACTATAAAAAATATAAAATATAATATATAGGTGTATAGATATAGATATGCGATGCGAAAGCCACCCATCATCTCCAATTAGAATAGTGTGTCCATGCACGGATGCAATGTGGCCAAACGATGTCTACCATCGGTATCTCAAATTCAAATAAGTCTGACCTTGTTCAATGTGTATACAGTAGAACATGCTCGTTTCCAAACCACACCATGCATATCTCAGTTATATTCATGCATGCATGGGTTTCAAACATCATGATCTCTTATTCAAATATTTGAATTCAACTTTACATTGATTATGACCTCACCTAGTCTTTTAACCCACACAGTCGTCTTCTCTTTATAATTGTACCACTAACTTTCTCTCATGCATGCATGCACACACACTACCAGTCGGCATTATCCATCGCACACATGTAATCTTTTTTCTTCAGGTCGGTCTCCCATGCATGCACAAACACACACACACCTCCCCCTCTTCATCATATTGGGCATTCTTTATCTCTCACGTGCATGCGCAACGATCGATTTTTCTCTATGTGTGTGTATATATAGCCAGGTCTTTCCCAGTTTTCCACACAAGTCGATCAATCTATATATCTAGTGAGGTCTCACCATCTTTCCCACGTCCACATCAATCAATCTATACCTCTCTATATAGGATTACATAGCTAATACACCCACATTAATTATATATCCAACGTCTCCCTCTCATCGTCCATGCCTTCCGCTTCATCTCTCAGACGCGCGCACATGGATATGTATGGAGGTGATGTGCGCATGCATGTTTGAATACCATTTCACAACATTGATTTGGCGCGTGCGTAAAAAATCGTACACTAGCTCCCCACACAGAGCAGATCGGTTCATGACGTGTCGTTGTACTAGCCACTTCGACTCGATGGGAGGGATTCATGCGTACACATGCACGTGTGTGTGCTCAAACTGTATCATGCATGTCATCCCAGAGCATGACCTATATATATATATATATCGTATTACAAGCAAAAATAATAATCCCCTCCTAAGTCAAATTAACCTCTCCTGCTGTCAGGCAAAAAGTAGTGATGGACCAAGCGGGCCCACAGATGGAAAACATCGATATCGCTGATAACCGCTTAAGTCGGTGCGAGAGGACAACCACCACCGCTTTGCATGTGGGCCAAATATATACATGTTGAAGACCCAAAATGCACAACTTTGATGTGCCACATGCCTCAAAAACCGTAAACCATGGACCCACACAGAGCGAGGTTCATGAAGCGTACTACATATGATGGTCCCCTTCCCCCTCTTCACCGCATACTATATGCTCCTGCCATAATATGTACAACCCAAAAGAATCCTCATCGATGGTGAAATTAATTAACCTCTCCCAATGTAGGTCAAAGTGATGCATCGACGATGGCCTCGTGGGCCCATAGATGGAAACGTCACACGTGAGTGTCCTAGCTAGGATAACCACCGCGTGCATGCATGTGGCCCAAAAAGGTGTTGTGTGATGTTTGAATAGTCAATTTCACAATTTTGATGTGGCACGTGCCTCGGAAACCAAAAAGTGCCGACACTGAGTGAGGTGTACTTGTTCATGGACGCGTACGTATAGTATATATGCTAGTCCCCTCCCACCCCTTCGACGCGTACTATATACCACCATAACACAAACAAAAAAGATTCTACCTTGCTGGACAAATTAACCTCACTGTCGGTTGTTCGTTGAAGTGATGGACGAGGACCTCGCGGGCCCACAGAAAGCATCACACGCGAGTATCGAGTGTTGTGTAGGACAACCATCCACTGCATGTGGCCAAAACATGTATGTATGAAAGGGTTGTGTAATGTTTTAAATAACGATTTCACGACTCTGATGTGGCTCCGGCCTGCCTAACAAAACGGCTAACCCACACGGTGGCTCACAACTCGTAGTGTACTACGACCCACCCGCCAATCCCAGACGCACACACCCACACACACACTGTTGGGGAGGAGAGGCCGGGTTATCCCCATAATGATTTATTATACTTAAAGCCCATGAAGGCGAAGAGGATGGCGCTTTATGAAGGCCCAGGGCCCAAAGGCGGATTAAGGCCTGTAGTGATAAACCGACATTGATATGTAAACTTGTGTTGTAAGATAGAAAGAGCAGAGACCGAGCCGGACACGTTTATGAGCCTGCCTCGGGACCCTGTAAACCGACGGGCGTCAACCCATGTATATAAGGGGATGACCCGGCGGCGGTTTAAGGACACCAGACAACAACTCGAGACCCAGGCAAAGCGTATTCGCTCCCTGGTCATCGAAACCCTAGCAATCCCACAACAACTGGATCGTAGGCTTTTACCTTCACCGCAAGGGGCCGAAACAGTATAAACCCTCTGTGTCCCTTGTCCGCTTTAACCCCTTTAAGCTAACCCATCGCGATGGCTCCACGACTAAGTCCTTTCTCTAGGACATCTGCCATGACAAAACCACGACAGTTGGCGCCCACCGTGGGGCGATCGCACGATGGTTTCGAGTTCTTAGAGGGCAGCTTCGAAGGACTCAAGGGATACGCCATGGGCCGGATGACCAAGAGTCGTCGCGGCAAGCTCTACATCGACGACGCAGGCTGGGGCCCCGAGGCCGGCTCAATCGAGTACGGGTACCGGGTCCCCTTTGGCGGCATCCACATTTTCACTGGCAAGATCGGTGAACCGGGCCCTGAGCCGGACATCTGCACCGACATCGTCGAGACGGCTCAGCATGTGAGATCTGCCCGGGTTAAGCCTGCCATGAAGTGTGCCTTCGTGGGAGTCATCCACGGAGTGGAATCTGAGGATAGATCGGAATCTGGTGATGAAACCGTCGTTTATTCCGGCGAAGAGTCATCGACCGGAGAGACCGAGTCATTATACCAGTTGCAAGATGGCCAGATTGGGGCCTGTTCCGATGGTGACAGTATTCCGGACCCCTTTGATCCGCCAAACCGGGTGGCGATCTTCATGGCCGGTACACAGCCTGACTGCATTCCTCGACAGTAGCAGTGATGATTTCCGGATCAGTAGCGGCGACGACAGCCGGGGCAGGAGGCCCTGTGCGACCGCCGGCTCAGGTTTTGTCCGACCTGTTTGACGCTATGGCAACCTTGCTAGCAGAAGTTAATCCGGCAAATTAGGAGGCGCATAATGCGGAAATCGCAAAGGTGAAGGATCAGATAACTCCGGCCAAGGCGGACCTGGCAGCTGAGGATACCAGGATGGCTGCGGAGCGAGCCGCATTGGATGCACAGGCTTACCGGCTTATGTTGGATCAGAGCGCGTCAAACGATGTCGTGAGGAGAAGATACCGGTCTCACCTACCGCCGGTTTATGAGGCCAGGAACCTCTTTAATACCCCAGGAGCAGGGACCAGTAATCCGCCAGTGGTAAACTGGGCGGAAGCACCTGGAACGGGGGCGCCGGTTCAGCCGCGTCCCACGGACCCGCTGTCGGTGTCAAAACTGACGGATCTCGGGTAGGGGGTCCCGAACTGTGCGTCTAAGGCGGATAGTAACAGAAGGCTGGGGACACGATGTTTACCCAGGTTTGGGCCCTCTCGATGGAGGTAATAAACTACTTCCTGCTTGATTAATCTTGATGATATGAGTATTACAAGAGTTGATCTACCACGAGATCGTAGAGGCTGAACCCTAAAGCTAGCCTATGGTATGATTGTTGTTGTCCTACGGACTAAAACCGTCCGGTTTATATAGACACCGGAGGGGGCTAGGGTTACACAGAGTCGGTTACAAGGGAGGAGATCTACATATCCGTATTGCCAAGCTTGCCTTCCACACCAAGGAGAGTCCCATCCGGACACGGGACAAAGTCTTGAGTCTTGTATCTTCATAGTCCAACAGTCCGGCAGAAGTATACAGTCCGGCTATCCGAGGACCCCCTAATACAGGACTCCCTCAGTAGCCCCTGAACCAGGATCCAATGACGATGAGTCCAGCGCGCAGATTGTCTTCGGCATTGCAAGGCGGGTTCCTCCTCCGAATACTCCATAGAAGATTTTGAACACAATGATAGTGTCCGGCTCTGCAAAACAAATTCCACATACCACCGTAGAGAGAATAATATTTCCACAAATCTAATCTGCTGACGAATTTTGCAGCATGACATCACACCACGGCCCGGTCGTTATTCGAACAGTTTTTCACAACCAGCCACTGCACATATCGCGAGGCGGTTTCCTTACAACGTCTGGTCGAAGCAGATATCGTGTCCCCTTATCACGGGATTCTCATCAATACAGGTGTGGGTAACCCAACCGCGCCATCAATTACGGCGCTTGGGGAATAAGCGAGTTTACCAGGTAGGTGGGGAGGCGCATAGCTTCTTCCGCCCTTATAAAGGGACAAGGATTCACCCTTTTCATCCATGCCTTCTTCCTCCTTGCTCATCCATTCTTGCGCACTCGAGCTCCAGCGCCCAAGTTCGCGTTTTCTCCTCAAACCGCTCCGAGCATGTCCGGAGCGGGAGGTAAGTGGATGGTCTCCTCCGTTACGGAGGAGAACATCACAAAGCTGCGGGGAGCCGGATATTTGGCCGCGGATATCGTGCACCGGCTGCCAGATGCGGGGCAGATCATCCCTACTCCAAAACCCCATGAGAGGGTGGTTTTCCTAACCCACTTTGTCCACGGACTGGGATTTCCCCTTCACCCGTTTGTCCGCGGGCTCATGTTCTACTACGGGCTGGACTTTCACGATCTGGCCCCCAATTTCATCCTCAACATCTCGGCGTTTATCGTCGTGTGCGAGGCCTTCCTCCGCATCAAGCCCCACTTCGGCCTGTGGCTGAAGACCTTCAATGTTAAACCGAAGGTGGTGGTCGGCTAGCATGCGGAGTGTGGAGGCGCCATGGTGGGCAAAATGCCCAACGTCACCTGGCTCGAAGGCTCCTATGTGGAGACCATAAAGGGGTGGCAATCGGGGTGGTTCTACATCACTGAGCCGCGCGACACCAACTGGGTGGCGGCCCCCGAATTTCGATCCGGAATCCCCATGCGGCTCACCTCATGGAAAGAGAAGGGCCTGTCCTGGGGTTCCCCGGTAGAGCTGACCGGACTCCAGACATGCATCAAAAACATGATGAGCAAGAAAATCAAGCTCATCAACGTGGTCCAAGTCATGTTCTTCCGTCGGATCCTCCCATGTCAAAGACGGGCATTCAATTTGTGGGAGTTCGACCCGGCCGAGCACCAGACGCTGCAAGAGCTCTTTGACACGACGCACAAGGACGTCTGGAAGGTGCTGTTCAAGGACGCCGAGGTACCTCCTCCCCTCACCGAGGACCGTGGACTTAGCGCAAAGCGTCCTGCCAATCCGGTAAGTCTTTTACATCTCATAAGATGCTCTTTTCCCCAGTATAACCACGCGCGGGATCTAAGCCTCCATGCCATTTAGCAGGACTGGCTAGCGACAGCGGAGCAGATCGATTGTCCGGCTCCCCTGCCCGAAGATCCAGCAGACGCTCTCCTATCGGAGATGCTGGTTCCGACACCTTATGAGGTGCCGGAGAAGAAGGCCAAGAAGAAGGCCACGGGGACCAGGAAGGGTCTCCGGCGCAAGGTTATATCGGACTCATCGTCTGAAAGCACCGAGGCGCACTCCTCCCACGAAAACAAGGAGGAAGAAGAGGGAAGTTCCCCCCCCCCCAGCCGGGGGAGACAAGAAAAGGAAGGCCGCCCCGGCTGGGGCGGCCGAAGGGTCCAAGAAGGGAAGGACCCTCCTTCCGGACAACTCCACAACCGCCACCTACAGCGACGACTAGTGGCTGCCCAGGGATAAGCCCCTGGCGAAGTCGTAAATATCCGGATACCATAGTAATTCTGGTATGTTTCGTTTTGTTGCTTCTTATCATGCCGAACATGATCACACAGCCCCTCTAAAGCTCATATCGGCGTATCCTCTTTGGAGGAGTCTTTGGGCGAGTCGGAGATGAACATCGATTCGCTCCCGACCGCCTCCTCCCCCCGCCCTACGGACGACGCCGAGGTGTTGTCTCAACGTGAACAGAACCAAGGGGGGAAAGTTCCGGAGGCGCCCCAAGGCAACATTCCAGGTGCTGGGCATAAGAGGGGCAAGACTCCCCTGGGCCCCAACACCGGGGGCAGCAAGTCTAGCCCCAAGCCGAATACGGCGCCGGAACCTCTAGTGGTTCTGGATTCTGTCAGGCAACCCCTCGCTAAGGGGGGGCAAGCCGTCTGTGCCGATGGCCTCTGTTCATCCAGAGGCATCGGACAACTTGCTGGAAGCGCTTCGCGGTGCTTCCATCGAGAAGAGCACCGCACCATTATGAGTGCGGTGGTCAAGAAGGTTCAGTCCGCCTAGAGCGGACTGACTGAAGCCTGTGCCAGCCTCCTAACAGGCTTTGAGGTAAGTAACCAGATTATAAGAAAATGTTACCGCATAGACAGTAGCCCCTGATGCTCTGTTTGGCGTTCGCAAAGGAAGGCCGAATAGAGGATCAAATAATAACCACAGAAGTCTAATCGGAATATATCTATGTGCATATGCAGGCTTCCCTGCTAGCAACTGCCGCACGTACTGCGGAGGTCGCCGCACTGAAGCGGGACCTTGAGTGGTCCAAGGAAGAGCTCCGCCTTACCAAGAGGCAGCTCGAAGAGAACGAAGGTAAGTGATACCCTGTCTGTATATTATAAAAAATTGGTTTTTAGAATAATAGGATCGTCATGAACTTTGCTAGGGGCCACGACCGAAGTGGCGTCCCTGTAGAAGGCGCTATCCGAGGCCGAAGACAAAGCGGCCAAGGAGCGCATCAAGCGAGAAAAGCAAGAAGCCCGAGTAGGCGAGGTGCAGCAAGAGCTCCAGGCTCTCGCCAAAAAACACGAGTCCTTGGAGCTTGACTCTAAGACACAAGGGTCCGAGCTTGCGAAGGCCCTCGAAAGCACACAACATGCCAAGGCCGAAGCCCAAAAGGCCCTCCGGGAGATTGAGGCGGTTAAGAAGATAGCGGCGGGTAAGGCATTCATTATGCAAAGAAAGCATGTGAAGGAAATTTTCTTTTTACTTACCCGAGTTCGGAGTTCTCCAGGAGCGTTCGCAGATCTACCCCGCAGTGTGTCAGATGCCGTGGAGTTCTACCGGGCTAAGGAGGGGAGGTCGACGGAGAAGTTGTTCTTGTCTCAGTATACTGGGACCGAACACCCAGTGCCCTTAAGCGACCAGCTGAAGCAACTGGTCGAGCTCCACAAGGCGGCCGAACAGGCCATGAAGGGTCTTACAGTCCGGATGTGGCCTGGCGAGCCCCTGCCTGATAGCTACTTCGGCCTGGTGAGGCGGCTTGTGAATGCCTGCCCATGGCTTGAAGTCATAAAGCGGTCCGTCTGCAGCGAGGGTGCGCGCAGGGCTTTTGCCCGGGCAAAGGTGCACTGGGTGAAGCTGGATGCCGAGAAGCTGGTGAAGGAGGGGCCGCTGGAAGGCAAGGAGCATCGCCACCCCGAAATGTATTATAACAGTGTCTTGAAGGGTTCTCGCCTTGTGGCGGAGGAATGTGCTAAGGATGTAATATTCGAAGAGCGGCGGACGCGGGGCACGGGGCCCGAGGCGGCGGCGGCGGGAGGAGACGGGCCGGAGGGCCGGCGGCGCGGGGACGGCGCGGGGGACACGTGGCGCTCACTGATTGGATGGGGCGCGGCGGCGGACGTCGTCCGGCGCGGGCGGACGCGTCCGGCGGCGCGGAGGGAAAAACTTAGGGTTTCGACTGCAGTTTCGTTTTTCGGGATGCCTACTTATAAATAGGTAGAGGGAGCTAGGAGGCTCCAAATGAGGTGCGGTTTTCGCCCACACGATCGTGATCGAACGACCTAGAGCATGGAAGAGAGTTTGGTGGGCTTTGGGCTGGTTTTAGAGGGGGTTTTTGCTGGACACTCAAATGGACATTGCGGAGGCCCGGTTAACCGATGGAGTACCAAACGACCTCCGAATGGAACGAAACTTGACCGGTAGTCTCCGGGTGGTATATTAAGACCACTTGACAAGCCTCGGTCCATTCCGAGAAAGTTTGACACATGCACACGAAAGAAAACTGGAGGGGTGCACCGGAGGAGATAGGAGCGCCGGATTGGAAAACGGACAACGGGGAAAATGCTCGGATGCATGAGACGAACACGTATGCGAATGCAATGCACATGATGACATGATATGAAAATGCATGACATGACAAAATGCAAAACGAAAAACAAAACCCGACAACGGAGGGAAAACACGTAGCCGAAATGGCAAGAGTCGGAGTTACAAATATGGCAAGTTACATGCGGGGTGTTACAAGAGCGCAGAATTAATTATCTCACTCGAGTTGCCATCATCATCCTTCTGTGTAACTTTGACCTCATCACCCACGGGTAAACTTATGACCGAAGTCATTCCACACATTTCGTTTTTACAAAGCTTTTTTGCCAATAAACGCCCACGATTTGTCCCTCTTCTAGCCGATGCGTGGCCAAACTAGCCGGGCGGGAAGCTTGCATGGTAAACAGCGCGGGAACAGGCTCACCGATGATACATTTGGCACCTCTTCGAGCCCATGCGTGCGGTGCAGTGTTGTCAAGCGTGCACTGGAATCCTCTGCTATGAAGGCCGTGACAAGACGTGATGATTGCAGGCCGGGCGGCCCCCATTTATTACAGCGAACATTTAACCCTTGTGTCTCTTCAACCTTTCGATCACGCCCCACCATTGCAAGAAGCACACCCACCACGAGAAATTCTTAGAGGGTATCCTGTGCGGCTCCAATGGCGCTCCGAGCGGCTGCCGACGACGAGCAGCAGTTCACCATGTGTGCCATGGTGGACACCCACATAAGGTTCATGGACCTCTCGGTGGTGTACACCAACGACCCGGTCTGGGTGGAGCACTCCATCCACATCATGGAGCTGTTGCTTGCCGAGGATAAGAACAAGGTGGTCGGGTTCGACCTCGAGTACACCCGGGCTCGTGCCGGGTCTCGTCCCAAGGTCGCCGTCGCCCAGATGGGCGTGCGCCACCACATCCTCGTCTACCACTACTGCCTGGCCACAAGGCCTAGCGAGCGTTTCGCCAGGTTTGTCAACAGCCCCCACTACATGTTCGCTACGGTGGACATCACCAACGATGTAAAGGCGCTCGAGAATTCGGTCATCACCTGCCAGAATCTTGGCCAACAAAAGATCTGGGGCAGCAAGGAGCATGACAAGGACTCGCTGGTTCACCTCACCGAGGCCATCATCGACCCCTACTACAGAGACATGAAGGATTCATGCAACAAGGACAAGCGTGCTTGGCACTCGGCATGGATGGAGAAACTCGACAAAGCTCACGTCGTGTACGCGGCAAAGGAGGCGTACACAAGCTACGACATGTACACGCGGATCATTGACATGAGGAAGTGCCTCCTTCCCCAAAACGGCCAGGGATCCAGCCGGAAGCAGAGCAATGGTAAGCGTCGTCGCAATAATAAGTAGATGATTAGATCCTCGTTTCTCCTACTTTAGTATGCATGTAATTGCTTACTTTGGTGTGTGGAAATGTTATGTGTGTAGTCACTTGTGTAATTGTATGCTTAATTTGGTTATGCAATGCTATCTTTTTAAGTATATATGTTGATGCTCTGTAGACAGAGCATAGATGTTGTGCGGACAAAGAAAATCACATCGCACACGGACTAAACAATGGAACCCATCGGTGATGTTTTCATCAATCACTCACAATTGTATACCAGCAATCGTTTACTCACAACACACACGGCTTGTTAGCAGTAATCGTCTGTGTTGTTATCGGTCTTCGCACACGTTTCCGATTACAGACCTGTTTGTCGCGTATCACACACATCTTGTTAAGTTGAATTGTTTTTGTTCTCATGCCTCAATGCAAACAGTTCATCCAAGTGAACCGCATGCCGTATATCGCACACACCTTGATCTGGCTGACCGTTTGTTTTGTGTCGCCTAATCACAAACAGTTCATCCGAGTGAACCGTATGCTGTATATCGCACACACCTTCATCTGGCTGCCCGTTTCTTTTGTTCCTCCTCATCGCAAACAGTTAATTGAGCTGAACCGTATGCACTGCATCGCACACGCAACTAAAATCTAAACTGTGTCTGATGCATCCTCCATCGCAAATGTTTTGCACCTTTTTTGACGGTTTTTCACACCACCGTTTGTGATTATGGCATCACACACAGTTTCATCGAAGGTTCTCTGATCGTAGTGTCGCGTCAGCAGCATCCTGCAGTAGTGCCCGGCAGGCCCTGCTAGGACGTCTTGGATGCTCCCTTCCGGGGGTGGCCCCGTCCTTGCCAAGCTTGCCTGCCCGGCGAGGGAGGCTCTTCTCCTAGTTGTTTCTTACTTATTTGGCTTGGTCTTGGTCCTCTTGATCTGCATGTTGGTCCTTCGAAGATCTTGATCTCTTGAACCTTGGCCTGACCTTGGTGCTGTAATCTTGCTCCCGTGCCTGTGCACAGTCTGGGCAACGGACCGAGAGGGTTTGTTGCACCGACATTGGGGATGCCCTGGATGGCATCCCCTCTTTCATCTTCGTCTATCGGTAAATTTACTTGAGGCTATATTTTTATTCACCACACTATATGTGTTTTGTTTGGAGCGTCTTGTATGATATGAGTCTTTCCTTTTTAGTTTGCCACAATCATCCTTGCTGTACACACCTTTTGAGAGGGACACGCATGAATCGTGATTTATTAGAATACTCTATGTGCTTCATTTATGTCCTTTGAGGTAGGCAATTTTGCTCTAGTGCTTCACTTATATCTTTTTAGAGCACAGTAGTGGCTTTATTTTATAGAAATTGTTGAACTCTCATGCTTCACTTATATTATTTCGAGAGTCTCTAAACAGCATGTTAATTTGTTTAGGTTATGAATGTAGTCCTAATATGATGGGCATCCAAGAGGGATATAATAAAAACTTTCATATAAAGAGGATTGAATACTATGAGAAGTTTGATTCCTTATGATTGTTTTGAGATATAAAGATGGTGATATTAAAGTCATGCTAGTGAGTAATTGTGGATTGGTAGAAATACTTGTGTTAAATTTTGTGATTCCCGTAGCATGCACATATGGTGAACCGTTATGTGATGAAGTCCGAGCATGATTTATTTATTGATTGTCTTTTCCTACCAATCTATCCCACTAGGAGCATGCGTGTAGTACTTTGTTTTGATGACCAATAGACTTTTGCAATAAGTATGTGAGTTATTTATGACAAATGTTGAGTCCATGGATTATACGCACTCTTACCCTTCCACCATTTCTACCCTCTCTAGTATCGCGCAACCTTGGCCGGTGCATTACACCCACCATATACTTTCCTCAAAACAGCCACCATACCTACCTATTATGGCATTTCCATAGACATTCCGAGATATATTGCCATGCAATTTCCACCATTCCGTTTATTATGACACGCACCATCATTGTCATATTGCTTTGCATGATCATGTAGTTGATATAGTATTTGATTTTTTTATACATGTCACTCATGATCATTCCACATCCCCGTACACCGCCGGAGGCATTCATATAGAGTCATATTTTGTTCTAGTATCGAGTTGTAATTCTTGAGTTGTAAGTAAATAAAAGTGTGATGCTCATCATTATTAGAGCATTGTCCCATGTGAGGAAAGGATGATGGAAGCTATGATTCCCTCACAAGTTGGGATGAGTCTCCGGACTTTATGAAAAATAAAAGACGCCAAAGAAGCCCAAATAAAAAAAGAGGCCAAAGAAGCCCACAAAAAAATGAGAGAAAAGAGAGAAGGGGCAACGTTACTATCCTGTTTCCACACTTGTGCTTCAAAGTAGCACCATGATCTTCATTGTAGAGAGTCTCCTATGTTGTCACTTTCATATACTAGTGGGAATTTTTCATTATAGAACTTGGCTTGTATATTCCAATGATGGGCTTCCTCAAAGTGTCGTAGGCATTGTTGAGGAAATCGTTAACTGGTAGCTGCTCGGTTGGTTGGCGAGTAGGGGATTAATAGGCTAATCGGCAAGTTAATCGGCCATTTAATCAATTAATCGGACGATTTATCAGTTTATCAGCTACTCAGTGACCCTACGAGTAGGGATTAATCGGCAACTTAACTGGTTAATCGGACGAATTCTTGAACAGGGGTCGTAGGTCTTTGTGAGCAAGCAAGTTTTATGCACAACCACTTAGTTTCTTTTTGAGCTTTCATAAACTTATAGCTCTAGTGCATCCGTTGCATGGCAATCCCTACTCACTCACATTGACATCTATTAATGGGCATCTCCATAGCCCATTAATACGCCTAGTTGATATGAGACTATCTCCTTCTTTTTGTCTTCTCCACAACCACCATATTCTATTCCACCTATAGTGCTATATCCATGGCTCAGGCTCATGTATTGCGTGAAAATTGAAAAAGTTGGAGAACATCAAAAGAATGAAACTATCGGATTTTGTGTTCTGGTAAAACCCTTGAGGTTCGAACACTGGGGTGAGCAAGATTTCCCCGTACCTAATCACGCCCTCACCCTCACCGCGATCTCATAGCCTAGCCCGACGAACATGCAACACAAGAGACACAAGATTTATACTGGTTCGGGCCACCGATGTGGTGTAATACCCTACTCCCGTGTGGTGGTGGATTGCCTCTCGGGTTGAGGATTAACAGTACAAGGGGCAGAACAGCCTCCTGAGGTGAGGTGTTCTTGTGCTGGTGGGTGTGAGGATGGAGTGGATCCTGTCCAAGATGAGTTCTTGATCCCCCTCCTACTGTGGTGGCTAGTCCTATTTATAGGGGCCTTGGTTCTCTCCCCAAATATTGAGTGGGAAGGGATGCCACAACGGCCAGTTTGAAAGGGGACAACTAGTACAAGTTATCCTGACAAAAGTAGTCTTCGCCTGCCAAAGGATCTGGTGGTGACGCCGTCTTGGGCTGCACGGTGACCTCCGTACTACTGGTCTTGGTCTCATTGCACCGATATGGAAACCTTTGATGCCTTGGGACTCCTCGCCTGCGCTTGCGCCTTTAGCACCGAAGAGGAAACGAGGACACTGCGCGCGCTGGCGCCCGCCTGGCTCCAGTCGTCATGGCTTGCGTCACTTGAACCTCGCGAGGTGTCCATTGCATTGATCTCTCTGCCCCTCGCGAGCCAGCCTGGTGAGGCTGCTCCCGAGGAGGTCTTGTGTCGTCCGCCTCGCGAGGCTTGGCCCCTCTCGAGGGTCTTGAGTGTTTGTTGGTGAAGATGGGCCGTACTGGGCCGCTGGTAGAGCCACGCCGTGGGCCGCAGGCAGGCAAGTCTGGGGACCCCCGTTCCCAGGACGACGGCAGAAACAATTGCTTGGATTTTCATCGGGGTTGTGCATGATTTAATACTTTGTGTGATGAAGATGGAGCATAGCCAGACTATATGATTTTGTAGGGATAACTTTCTTTGCCATGTTATTTTGAGAAGACACGATTGCTTTATTGGTATGCTTGAAGTATTATCATTTTTTATGTCAATATTAAACTTTTGTTTTGAATCTTATGGATCTCAATATTCATGCCACAATAAAGAAAATTACATGGATAAATATGTTAGGTAGCATTCCAGATCAAAAATTCTGTTTTTATCATTTACCTACTCGAGGACGGGTAGGAATTTAGCTTGGGGATGCTTGATACGTCTCCAACGTATCTATAATTTTTTTATTGTTCCATGCTATTATATTATATGTTTTGGATGTTTTATATGCATTAATATGCTATTTTACATCATTTTTGGGACTAACCTATTAACCTAGAGCCCAGTGTCAGTTTCTGTTTTTTCCTTGTTTTTGAGTTTTACAGAAAAGGAATATCAAATGGAGTCCAAATGGAATAAAACTTTCGCGATGATTTTTCTTGGACCAGAAGACATCCACGGAACTTGGAGATGAAGTCAGAAGAGTCCTGAGGGCTCCACAAGTCCTAAGGGCGCGCCCTAGGGGGTGGTGCCTCTTGTGGGGACCCCGGTAGTCCACCGACCTCCCTCTCAACTCTATAAATTTACAAATATGCCCCCAACATCAGAAGCATCCACAAAAATGCTTTTCCGCCACCGTAACCTTCTGTTCCCGTGAGATCCCATTTTGGGGCCTTTTCCAGCACCCTGCCGGAGGGGGATTCGATCACGGAGGGCTTCTACATCAACTATATTGCCCTTCCGATGAAGCGTGAGTAGTTTACCACAGACCTAATGGTCCATAGCTAGTAGCTAGATGGCTTCTTCTCTCTATGATTCTTATACCATGTTCTCCTCGATGTTCTTGGAGATCTAGCCGATGTAATATTCTTTTGAGTTGTGTTTGTCGAGATCTGATGAATTGCGGATTTACGATCAGTTTATCTCTGAATATTATTTGAATCTTCTCTGGATTCTTATATGCATGATTTGATATCTTCGTATTTCTCTTCGAATTCTTTGTTTGGTTTGGCCAACTAGATTGGTTCTTTTTGCAATGGGAGAGGTGCTTGGTTTTGGGTTCAATCTTGCGGTGTCCTCACCCAGTGAAAAAGCAGGGGTAGCGAGGCACGAATTTGTATTGTTGCCATCAAGGGTAAGAAGATGGGGTTTTCATCATACTGCTTGAGTTTATACCTCTACATCGTGTCATCTTACTTAAGGCATTACTCCGTTCTTACGAACTTAATACTCTAGATGCATGCTGGATAGCGGTCGATGTGTGGAGTAATAGTAGTAGATGCGGAATCATTTTGGTCTACTTGACACGGACGTGATGCCTATATTCATAATCATTGCCTTGGATATCGTCATAACTTTGCGCTTTTTTATCAATTGCTCGACAGTAATTTGTTCACCCACCGCATGTTTTCTTTCAAGAGAGAAGCCTCTAGTGAAACCTATGGCCCCCAGCTCTATTTTCCATCATTTATTTTCAGATCTATAAACCAAAAAACCCAAAAATACCATGCTGCAATTTATTTGTTTTTACTTTGTTTTACGTTTTAGTAATCTTTTATATCTATCTTTATCAGATCTCATCCTTCCAAGTGACCGTGAAGGGATTCACAACCCCTATATCGCGTTGGGTGCAAGTGTTTGATTGTTTGTGCAGGCGCATAGATTGGATACTTGCGTGTACCTCCTACTGGATTGATACCTTGGTTCTCAAAACTAGGGGAAATACTTATCTCTACTTTGCTGCATCACCCTTTCCTCTTCAACGGAAAAACCAACGCAAGCTCAAGAAGTAGCAGCAAGCTAAAGGTGGGTAGTTTATTTAGATTGAATTCCACGTCCGTGTCTGAAAATTAGGATGAACCGTGTGCGATAGACCCGCTAGCTAGAAATCTAGAAACAAACTTCCCGCCTTGAGCGTTGCAAAAATCAACGGTTCTGCCACTTTTCCTTATTATCATACACGCATATTCTTATTGGACCGTGTGCGATCTTGGGTAGTCCCACCCTGCATCAATTCCTTTACCCAAATTTTAGTAGCTGCCGTACTTCAGCCATCGCCAACACTCCTCCAGCACCGACCTTATAGTAAAATTGAAGTAGCCGAGGCATTTCAACCGCCGCCTTCCCTCGTCCACCACCATCTCCCCCACCATTACTAAAATTTTCAGTAGCTATGGCGTATCCTCCAACACCACCCCGCCCACACCCCACCCCTCCACAGTCCCCCCACCCAACCCCCCTCCTCCCCTCGAACCTTAGCTCGCCGCCGCCAGCCCCTGCCGGTCTGCCTGTTCCTCCTAGCTTAGATAATAAAGTTCAGGTTACCCAGCAATTTCCATACCGTCGCCCCACTCCCCTGAGTTTTTAGATGAGGCCCGCGGTGTCCCTCCCCGCCAGATCCACATCCCCTGCTCCAGAATGTCGCAGCCTAAGCTCGACCATGTATCTCGGGGAGCCCGACGAGCGTTCGACCAAGAAGAGGTTTATCATGGCCTCTCTGACGGACGTTGGCGACGTGGCCGCTGTTCGCCCCGACCTGTCAATCCCGGAGCAACACCTCGCCGCAGAAGCCGGCGAAGACATTAGCTACGTTGCCATCCCGAAGGCTTCACATCAGCGGGCTAGCGTATTACTATATCTCGGGAAAGCTGGCTACGACATCAAGCTCGTCGATAGCGACGGCGTCACGCGGGCCATGTCATAGGTTAAGTGGTCCATCCCCAACCCATGTGGTTCAACCATTGTCGATCTCTTCGATGACCCTGCCATTGATCTCCTCGGCCACGCGGTCAAGGATTTGCGATCCTTATACGCCATCGAGCCCATTTTGTCATTTCTGAAGGACACGTTCTACGGCGGCGGCTTGGGATCCTCAATTGCCAAGTCAGATCTCATCGACCACGACCACGAGGAGGGCACCCACAAAGGTTCTTCCAAGGTGAAATAGCCCATCTGTGACATCAGAGAGCGCACGATGGGTATGTGCTCTTCCAACTGGAAGGATCCCATCCATGACATGTGAGGCAACTTCCTATCAGCAAATCTTACCTTTTCTAGCTTGCCAACCCGTACCCTTAGTTGTAGTAGCTTTTGCCATGTGGTGTTTTAACTGTTCCGTGTTTAATTATTTTTGTCGGAGTAATTGGCCACGGATACCCCGAAGACGGCGAGACAATAATTCAAGACATCGGGGCTAGCAAAGCCCCTCAGTCCGACTGCCCGGCTGCTCCTGCCGGCTCTCCATCCGACTGCTCTGCCCGGCCAGCTGCCGACTGCCGACTGCGCCGACCAGCCGGCTGCCGACTGCAGCCCGACCCGACACCGACAAGACCCCGATGTGGCGGCCATACCGCGGACGAGACGGCTGTACCTCGACGCCATCATGTATAATGTCACTTGTCCCCTGGCACTATTTATGAAGTGACCCAGGGGACAAGCATGACACCCCACCATGCCTTGCTCCGATACCACCACATAGCTTAGATAGTAATCTAGCTCCACACTATATATAGCTATCCATCCATCCATCCATCCACTCTCACATGGAGTCCCATGGGCACACACATGCTCACGCACACACCCACGGCCAAGAGCCATTCGGTCACTAGAGCACGCATGTTCATCCAGCCACACGCATATACAAAGTCAGATGCTTATGGCACTGACCAAAGATACAGCTCCAGGAGCACTCTGTACCAGATATATCAGATATACTCACACATGCAGGAGTAGGGGTATTATCTCTCCGGAGAGCCCCGAACCTGGGTAAACTAGTGCGTGCTACTCGCATACCCGCTCCCGGTCCTATCAGCAGCAGTCTTACCCTCACACTAAGCCCTTGTGGCATCTGTCGACTCGCAAGCCCCCCGTGAGAATACCACGACAGTTGGCACCCACCGTGGTGTGGTACTACTACTATGCTACCACGCTGCTGCTGGTTTCGCAGTCCAGGTGGGACCATCCTCGCCTTCACCGCCGCAGCGTCGCGCCGTCTCACCGATAGCGGTCGGGGGCTCGACATCGACACGCCCCCGGAGTGGCCGCGAGAGGCGACGCGTCCTTGCCGTCGGCCTCACCATCCTCGCCTTCACCGCCGCGGCGTCGCGCTGTCTCACCGATAGCGGTCGGGGGCTCAACATCGACACGCCCTCGGAGTGGCCGCGAGAGGCGGCGCGTCCTTGCCGTCGGCCTCGCCATCCTCGTCACCTCCGTCGCGGCGTCGCTGTCACCTCTTCGGCCGCGCTCGAGGGCTCGACATTGATACGCCCCCGGGGCGGCCGCACGGGACGGCGCGTCCGCCTCGTCGGCCTCGACCCCGCTGAGGCTGCTCACGCTCACCCCATTCATACATTTCCTAGATGCAAGTCATACAATGCTCATACACCACTCCTAAGCTGACCATGCATCAGTCAATCAAAGTCAAACAATAGCCATAACAACCATTGCCCCTGCACGTCCTACCCTGTTTGACGACGTGCTCCACTATTACTGCTGCCAACGTCCCATACTGTGCTCAAACAGTGGATCGACACTGCTCGTACAGTGCCCAGACACCAGCTATATGCTACTTGGACGGTGCTCCTACAGTGGCCGGGCACAAGACAGACAACGTCCACGCTGCTTCACGGGATGGCCCGCGTCGTTCGGGCCGCGACATTGCCACTGGCTGGATGCCGCTCCGCGTCCGGTTTCCGCGCTCCGCGGCGCCATGTGCCCCGGCCGGCTACGCCCCGCGCCCCGGCTCCTGCTGCTGTTGTGCGGCCGGCTGCGCCCTGCGACCCGGCGCCGGCTGCTGCCCTTCGGCCGTCTGCAACCGCCCGTTGGCTCCCTGACGCCCGCGTCAACCCGGCCTCCAGCCGCACCGGCTCCAGTACCCGGCCACCCCCGCGCTAGGATGCGCCGGCTTCCCGTCGCCGCGACCCGGCACCCGGCCTCCCTCCGCCCGCGCTGGCCGCCCCGCTCACCAATCGGTCGTCTTCGCGCCGGCTCCGGTCTCGTCCGCGCGCCTCCTCCGGCTACGCTCGCTGCGCTCCCGCCCGCCGGCCGGCTCCCCTGCTCGCGCGCGCCGGCCTCCAGTGGCTCCCGCGCGCCTGCGCCCGTGGCCGCCTGGCCTCGCCCTCTCGTCCTCTCCAGCACCCGGCCTCCCGCGCGCCTACACCCCCGTCCAGCTCCCCCTCCGCCCCAGCCGGCGCCCCGCCCCGCGGCCGGCTGTGCCGCGCCGTCCCCACACCGTCCGGCTCCCCGCTCGCCCGCTGCTGGCTCCTGTTATGGCCGACTGCCCACACGAGGACGGGCAGAGAAAAAGAGCAGAGCCGGGTAAGAGAAAAGTCAAAGGCCGACTGCCCGCTAGCCGGCTGGAGAAAGGTGAGGCCAGGTGCCTAGCCGACTGACTGGAAAAAAAAGATGTGCGTTCGACTGCACGCAGCCGGCTGGAATTTGCGTCCGACTGACCGCACCCGGCTGAAAATTGCGTCTGACTGCCAGATGTGCGTCCGACTGCCTGCTGTGAAGAAGGTGTTGGCCGCCTAGCCGGCTGCAAAGAGTCCGACTGCTGAGTCGGAGTCCGGCTGTCCAGCCGGATAAAAAAGAAATATGCGTCCGGCTGCCCACAGCCGGACAAAGAGAAGAAGAAAGAAGAATCAACTTCAACAAAAGAAGACAAAGTAGTTGCCGGGAGATCCGGCCCGACTGCTCAGCAGTCGTCCCGAATCTCGGGGGCTACACCCGGAGGGTGCGCTGACGCGCCCCCGCGAAAAAGAAGACAAAGTAGTCACCGTGAGATCCGGCCCGACTGCTCAGCAGTTGCCCCGAATCTCGGGGGCTACACCCAGCGGGTGCGCTGACGCGCCCCCGCACAGAAGAAGACAAAGTAGTTGCCGGGAGATCCGCCCCGACTGCTCAGCAGTCGGCCCGAATCTTGGGGGCTACACCCAGTGGGTGCGCTGGCGCGCCCCCACGGAAGATTGCAGACAAGAGAAGAGTTCTTTCTGGCTCCCAGCAGCCGGTAGAAGAGAAAAGAAAGAAAAGGGCGCTGCCAGACGCCTCGCCGCCTGGCCGGCTGTGCCAGGCCGGCTCGGTTGCGTTCTGCTTGCCGCCTGGCCGCTCAGGCCCGACCGGCTGGACCCTCCTCGAGCGCCTAGAGGCTCGAGGGCTACACCCAGCGGGTGCGCCGACGCGCTCCGCGAGCGCCGAGCCGCGCCGGCTGTCTTCGACGACCTCCGCCTCAGCTACACGAAAATCAATATGAGCTCCTCACCCGCATATTTTTTCACCGCGAGAGCACAGTTCGGGGGCTATCTCCGCATTTTATTACAGTTGCAGCACGGATACCCCGAAGACGGCGAGACAATAATTCAAGACATCGGGGCTAGCAAAGCCCCTCAGTCCGACTGCCCGGCTGCTCCTGCCGGCTCCCCGTCCGACTGCTCTGCCCAGCCGGCTGCCGGCTGCCGACTGCGCCGACCAGCCGGCTACCGACTGCAGCCCGACCCGACACCGACAAGACCCCGACGTGGCGGCCATACCGCGGATGAGACGGTTGTACCTCGACGCCATCATGTATAGTGTCACTTGTCCCCTGGCATTATTTATGAAGTGACCCAGGGGACAAGCATGACACCCCACCATGCCTTGCTCCCATACCACCACATAGCTTAGATAGTAAGCTAGCTCCACACTATATATAGCTATCCATCCATCCATCCATCCACTCTCACATGGAGTCCCATGGGCACACACATGCTCACGCACACACCCACGGCCAAGAGCCATTCGGCCACTAGAGCACGCATGTTCATCCAGCCACACGCATATACAAAGTCAGATGCTTATGGCACTGACCAAAGATACAGCTCCAGGAGCACTCTGTACCAGATATATCAGATATACTCACACATGCAGGAGTAGGGGTATTATCTCTCCGGAGAGCCCCGAACCTGGGTAAACTAGCGCGTGCTACTCGCATACCCGCTCCCGGTCCTATCAGCAGCAGTCTTACCCTCACACTAAGCCCTTGTGGCATCTGTCGACTCGCAAGCCCCCCGTGAGAATACCACGACAATTTTAGTTATGAAAAAAATGTAATGTTCAATAGGGCTATGTGATGTATAAGTACGAATTGTCCACTTCAGTTTCACGAATGGCTATATTTGGTTGTTTATAGTGACTAGATGCGGCCTTGTTTATCTGTATTTGGTTGTTAGGTTGGTTGCTGTGAGCATTTGTCCAGTTATCGAGCAGATGCCTTGTTTATCTGTATTTGGTTGTTAGGTTGGTTGCAGTGAGCATTTGTCCAGTTATCAAGCAGATGCCTTATTTATCTGTATTTGGCTGTTAGGTTGGTTGCAGTGAGCATTTGTCCAGTTTTCAAGCAGATGCCTTGTTTATCTGTATTTGTTCGTTAGGTTGGTTACAGTGAGCATTTGTCTAGTTTTCAAGCATATGCCCTGTGTATCTGTATTTGCTTGTTAGGTTGGTTGCAGTGAGACTCTGTCCCGTTTTCAATGGCTATATTTGGTTGTTATACTGATCATGTATGCCTTGTGTATTTCAGTCATTCACAATGTGATGTTCATTATATGCAAGTCGGAAATGTGCTACTTCATTGCATCAATACCAGTTTGAACGACTATATTTGGTTCCAGTTATGCCTAGTGTAGTTAACACATGCCCTTTATTTCAGTTTTACACATTTATCCAGTGTGATGTTTAAGCATGACCTACGTTCTATTCATTTTCAACAATACCAGTTTGAATTGCAATATTTGATGGTTGTTAAGCCTGTTGTAGGTAACATTGCCTTCCATTTTATATCTGCTTTAACAGCATGCAGAAACCAACACATTCAAGCTATCATTTGGAAATGATGTTGTTTAGCTTTGCTATATTTGTTTGATGTTAAGGTTGTTGTACTTATCATACCTTTCCACTACTTATGCAGGACAACAATGGGAGTGGCCACCATTTTCCGCCGAGGTTAGTTTCATCCATCGGCTTGTACTCCCCCCGTCGTTCCATAATGTAGTGCATATAGATCCAGGACTGGACACTTGTTAGCTTCTAATATTGACTTGTTGCTTGTAGGTACATATGCCCTTGGCAAGGATCCACGCATCGACCTTTTTTGCGTATGGGGCAATGAGATATTCATGAACAAGCATCAAGTGAGGAAACTGATAAGGATTATTAGCAAAAAGATACGAACGATGGCAAGCAAATTAATTTTTTTATGCTCTATCCGACACAATAGTGAGTTGTAGGATGGTAACTACAAACTATGCGGCCTTCTCTTTTTATTGGCCATAATGAGTTGTTGGACAACAATGTCTGAATCTTTCTCGTTCGCAGTGGTTCCTGAAGCAGTTTACTCAAGATTACCTCGCAAAGTACATGATTGGTGGACATGCAACGAAGGTTAAAGTATTTCATCCAGACTACAATGAGCATCGAGAAGTCCTAATGAAGACAGTGAAGAATGGACGGGCAACCATCACAAGGGGTTGGCATAGAGTCGCACGCGCATTACGCATGGAGGAGGGCACAATATGGGCATTCTACTTCACCTTCTCCAGCAACCAGAATGTCTTTTGCCTCTCTCTTTACAGTATTTAGTACAAAGGTGGTTCATCATTCTTTACTTGGTGCTTCTATAGTTCTTCAATAGGGCTATGTGATGCATTCATGGTTGAACCTATATTTGTAATAAACATGGTTAGATATGAAATAAGTAATTGCCTACTTTCAAATTCAAAATATGTGATTTTTAAATTTGGGATTAATTAGGGATTACACTGCAGATGGTTTGCGAAAGCGAAACGTCTGCGATAGACATGGAGACCAGACACATTTCTCGGATCCACTATGTGTGCGACCAATCTCTACTGCACACACGATCAACCAATAAAATACATGTGCGATTAACAACAACATGGCACATAGTTCCTTCATATTAAATGTTTGTGAAAGTCACCTTATCACACATGCTTGGCAATTATGGACTGTTAATGATGTTGTGCGCATCGCAAACGTTTGGTCATAGAAGAACGTGTGCGATAGGTCTTCATCTGACGCGGGTACGATGGATGAATCGTGTGGGATGTATTCAACCTTCGCATACAGTTTTATAGGGACAACTGTATGCGCTCTTACATCAAATCACATACAGTCGAGGAAAAGTGAATGTGTGTGATTGTCTACTTCTATAATCATGAACTGTTTGTGATGGGTCACGCATCGTAAACGTAGCACCATAGAATACCGACTGCGATGGCAATGCGAGCACAAACGAGTTGCAAGGATGAAGCGTTTCGGATAATCAAGGCATCAGAAACAGTTTTATAGGGTCGTGTGGGAAGGACCCCCCCTATCGCACACACTCACTTGGCGACGGTTCAAAACGCCGCCGCGGAAAGGGGTTAAAAACCGTTTGTATAGCACCTCGTTGTACCAGTGAAAAGAGGCGTCTGCGCGAAGACGGTGCAGAAGACGCATTCCATACGGGCGCACGCGCCCGTATGTGCCTTCGTTTGGCGTGGATTTTGAGGCAGACCATCCACCTATACAAACTTTATGAAAGGGACCCCATCGAAATGTCAACAGAACAAGGAGCACGGGAGCAGCCGAAACCTCTTCATTATCATCTTCATCCACAAACCCTACCCGCCGTCATTTCCATCTCCATAGCCATCACCACTATCATAGTACTTCCTCGTCTAGTTCATACTTGTAATCATGCATCGCACAAGGCGTCCATTGTAAGACATATTTGCAATCAATCAATCGATCTTCAAGATGTGTTCTTCGGTGTCTTCTTCGCGTGATTTGATCTCCATGTGTGATTAGTTCGGTAAGGTCTAGGTTGAGGCATGCGCCTGGAACCCGAGGTATTTGTTGACGGTATCAATGGAAGGGCTTTGACATAAAATCCCGTATGTGTGAAATACAATTACCGTACGATGTCTCTTTTCTTGTTCGCAATCTTCATCCCTTGGGTACCCAGGATCATGGAGATCGAGCACCGGTGAGGCTAGGAGCAAGGAGACCATGAAGTGTTATACCAAACACCGGTGAGAGTAAGGTTCAGTAGGGTAACATGGATCATATCCTTGGCGATAAATGAGGTGTAGTCATTAAACACCCAAAGCTCTTGTCTGATTTCATTATCTTAATTATAAAGGCAACCCCGTGTGACGGATAGGGCCTACGGTAGGACAACTGATTCTTGATGCATGACTCGTGTCGGTCAAGATGTTTTTTGGACACGTCCCCCACTTTGATCTGTAATGAGCACATCTCGATGGGTGACTTCCAGAGCAGAAATTAATATCCTATTTAATCCCAACCCAAATACAAGGTTGTAAGCATTAAGACCACATACTCGTACCTCTTTTTATTATAAGTGTTTGAATCATGGTTTGCTTGCTTGATTTGGTCAAAAGCTGGATTTGACACTTTGTAAGCATTAAGACCTTATACCCATACCTCTTTATCATAAGTGTTTGAATCACTATTTGCTTGCTTGATCCGGTCAAAAGTTGGATTTGACACTTTGATAAAAGCTTGCTAGAAACCATCACTTCAAGGGAATCATCCTCTCGTGGGTTCGATAACCCAGGGTCACCTATGGGGAAATAGGTGCGGGATACACTTTTCTTTTCCTTTACTGGATCCGTAAAGGAGGTATCACATGTTCACTGCAGATAAATGTTCTAGCAATTCAAGCACCATCCTTTACCGCTGTAAGCCCATTTTGTTTTCAAACCAAAATGAAAATCATGCAGATTGCACACAGTTTTTTATCATGAATCGTGTGTGACGTTATACAAAATATCACCCTCATATATATATGGGTTACACTGGAAGCTTCGTCGGCTACATTCCACCGTCGGCGCGTCAACCACACTAGCCCCCCAATATCATTTTACTATTCAATTGCCGTCGAACAAATATGGGGATGTGGATCCGCATCGTGAGGGAAACTTTGGCGGCCCACTCCGGCCAGAGCAAGGCCGCAGCCGCCATGAGCGCGCTCACAACCTCCATGAGCGTGCCCGCAATCTCTGACTGGGCGACTACGACAACTGAAAGGGTAGCTGCTACAGCTGAGATGGTGGCAGCAACATCTGCGACGGGGATAGCAAATGGGCAGAGCGGCACAACAGCTATCCATTCCCTAGTGGCCACCGAAGCCCTAGTGGAGGCCGCCCACCCCCATGTCGAGGCCGCCCATGCATAGCTCATGGCAGTCACCGCACAAATCACATGAAGCTTCTCCAACAGCGGTTGGCAACCCACGTTCAAAGAGTAGGCGATTGCCAAGAGCCCTCGAGCAGTCGTCCGTTCGTCGGCAGCATCCCTAGCCGAGATGGAGACCGTCCACCCCCGGACCACAGCCGCCACTGATATGTCTCCGTCGTATCTATAAACTTTTATTGTTTCATGCCAATATTGTACAACTTTCACATACTTTTGGCTACAATTTATATGATTTTATTGGGCTAACATATTGATCCAGCGCCCGGTGCCAGTTCCTGTTTTTTGCATGTTTTTTTTGCAGAATATCCATACCAAACGAAGTCCAAACGCGATAAAAATTTATGGAGATATATTTTGGAATATATGTGATTTTTGGGAAAACTAATCAACGCACGACGATGCCTGAGGGGTCCACAAGCCTAGAGGGCGCACCCGCTTACTCAGGGCGCGCCTGGCAGGCCTGTGGCCCCCTGTAAGGCGGTTGGTGCCCTTATTTCGCGGCAAGAAAAACAATATCCGGAAGAAAAATCCCCTCAAAATTTTAGCCCAATCGGAGTCACGAATCTCCAACAATTTAAGAAACAGCTAAGAGCCAGAAAACAGGAACGCGAAACAAAAGAGAAACACACACACACAGAGATAGAGAGAGAGAGAGCGGGAGAGAGAGAGAGAGAGAGATCCAATCTTGGAGGGGCTCCTGCCCTCCGGGAGCCATGCAGATCAAGGACTAGAGGGGAAACCCTCCTCCCATCTAGGGGGATGCCAAGGAACAAAAAGGAGGGGGGCTCTCTCCCCCTCTTTCTCGGTGGTGTCGGAATGCCACCGGGGAAATCATCGTGTGACGGTGATCTACTCCAACAACTTCGACATCTTCGTCAACACCTCCATCACCTTCCCTCATCTATTATCAGTGGTCCACTCTCCCACAACCCATTGTACCCCTACTTGAACATGGTGCTTTATGCTTCATATTATTATCCAATGATGTGTTGCTATCCTATGATGTTTGAGTACATTTTTGTTGTCCTTTGGGGTAATTGGTGAATTGCTATGATTGGTCTAATTTGCATGTGGTTATGTTGTTGTCCTTTGGTGCCCATCATATGAGCGTGCGTGTGGATCACACCATAGGGTTAGTTGTATGTTGATAGGACTATGCATTGGAGGGCAAGAGTGACAGAAGCTCCTTCCTACCCTAGAAATTGATTCATACGGGATTGAAGGGGGACCAATATATCTTAATTATATGGTTGTGTTTTACCTTAATGAACTTCAGTAGTTGCGGATGCTTGGTAATAGTTCCAATCATAAGTGCATAGAATTCCAAGTAAGGGAAGACATGCTAGCAGTGGACTCTCCCACATAAAAACTTGTTATCGGTCTAGTAACTTAGCCGATTGCTTAGGGACAATGCAGCAAATCCTACCACCACTTTTCCACACTCACTATATTAACCTAATTGTACTTTAGTAAAACAACAACTAACTTTTATTTCCATGTTCTTTATTATCTTTCAAACCTTACATCTACAAAGTACTTCTAGTTTTATTCTTGTTCCAGGTAAAGCGAACGATAAGTGTGTGTATAGTTGTATCAGTGGTCGATGTAACTTGAAGGGAATATTAATTCTACCTTTAGCTCCTCGTAGGGTTTGACACTCTTACTTATCATGAAAGGCTACAATTGATCCCCTATACTTGTGGGTTATCAAGATCTTATTCTCGCATTGTTGCCATGGAGCAACAGTGTGGGGTGAATATTATCATGTGTTCTTGTTTGCTTTATCACCAAGTAGTTTTTATTTTTTGTTCTAAGTTGATTTATATCTTTATTTACGGATATGGAACACAAAATACCAAAACAATTAGTTGTACTTGCTAGTCATGGAGATGGGGAACCCCCTAAAACCCTCGATGCTTTTTATATGGAAAATGTTAAACACTACTTTGATAATCCTGATAAATCTCCATTCAACTTTATAATGGGAGATACTTTGGATCAACGGGAATACTTTAGGGATTATCGCTTGTCTCAAAAGGGAAACTCTTATGGGATCAAATTGATAGTTTGCAATGGTAAGCTTGAAATTTATGCTTAAGATATGATTATACTTGTTCCAAGATGAAGGCTCCACACCTTCCCTTTTCATGTGAATTTAATGATAATGAAACCTTGGCTTCTTATGCTAATGGTATACATGATTACTATGATGTGGAACGAATAGAAGAATTTGTCGCTTTTAGGTGCCTATGAAATTGAATCTTTGTTTGAAAAGTATGAATATTGTGATGATGCTCTTTATAGATCTGAAAATTATGCTATACTTAAATATTGCTATGAGCATTATAAATAAAATGCCAATATTGATGAATTTATTGAGAAAGTCTCCGTTGTCCAAGAAGAGACTAATATTTTGCAGGAATCTATGGAAGAAGAAATTGCTGAAACTGTGAGCTGATTAGATGAAAAAGATGAGGAGGAGAGTGAATAACCAAAGGAGGAAGAGCAGATTGATCGCTTGTGCCCACCTTCTAATGAGAGTAACTCTTCAATTCATACATTGTTTAATTTCCCTTCATGCTTACCGAAGGATGAATGCTATGATGATTGCTATGATCCCTTGGATTCATTTGAAATATCCCTTTTTAATGAAATTGATGCTTGCTATGCTTGTGGCCATGATGCCAATATGAATTATGCTTTTGGAGATGAACTTGCTATAGTTCCTTATTTTAAGAATGAAACTGTTGCTATTGCACCCACACATGATAGTCCTATTATCTTTTTGAATTCTCCCAACTACACTATATCGGAGAAGTTTGCCCTTATTAAGGATTATATTGATGGGTTGCGTTTTAGTATTACATGATGATTTTGATGAATACATACGCATGTGCTTGCTCCTCCTACTTGCAATTATTATGAGAGAGGAACTACATCTCCACCTCTCTATGTTTCAAACATAATAAAATTACAAGAAACTGTTTATGCTATGTATCGGCCCTTATTATGTGTGCATGAATTGTTATTTATGACATGCTGATGCATAGAAAGAGAGTTATACTCTGTTGTTACGTGATATATGTTAATTTGTGCTCACTACTAAATTATAAATCATTGCTAATTAAAATGGGCTTTGATATACCTTGGGATCCGGGTGGATCAATTACTTAAGCACTTTATGCATAGCTTAATGGCTTTAAAGAAAGTGTTGCCAGCGAGACAACTCAGAAATTTTAAAGACTCATTTTATTCTGTTGTCTACTTTTAAAAAGTTTTAAAACAAAAAATATAGAGGGGGACCTAAAACTTTTTCAAAATGAAAAGTGAAAGTGAGAAGGGGGCGTCCTTGAACTTTGTTCATGCCCATGGAAACTTTGTGAATCTTGATTACATAAACTTTTCCGCAAAAATAATTATCACCTTGTACAAATCCATTGTGTTATAAAAATAATGTGCCAAGATTTACCTTTAGGACGCTTAAATTGCTTGTTTGGTATGTGGAGTGCAAAAACAGAAACTTTGGCTATAGTGCATGATTTTTCATTTTCTTACTGGAACATCAAAAGTTTTTGAAAAGTTTAAACAGTACAGCTTTGAAAATTGTTTATTTTATCCTAATTATTCATATTTTTTGAGTTACAGAAGTATATGTACCATCTGCATCTTTACAAACGATCTTCTTTTCACACATTGCTGTTATAGTTTCTTTATTTTCTTATGTCTGAAATCTTGTTGAGCCCCGTTGACTTGGGAGCCATAGAATTGTGATAGCATACAGTGGGTAATGTTTCATTATAATTATACAATAATGTTATAGCAGGACATGATGGGATTTGATGCTATATGTACTAACCCCTCTAACAAAAGGTTCGGTTAAGTTTTGTGTGGATGAAGTGTTCGAAGATCAAGGAGGTATCGATATCAGGAGAATAAGGAGAGGCGAGAGTTCAAGCTTGAGGATGCCCAAGGCACCCCAAGTAAATATTCAAGGAGACTCAAGCATCTAAACTTGGGGATGCCCCGGAAGGCAGCCCATCTTTCTTCAACAATTATCGGTATGTCTCAGTTTTTGTTTTGTTCAAATGATATGTGCAAATTCTTGGAGCGTCGTGTGATTTTTCCTTTTCTTTTAATAATGCACCATGCTGGTATGAGATAGTCCTTGGTTTCTTTATAGAATGCTCTTTACACTTCACTTATATCTTTTGAGTATGGCTTTATAGAATGCTTCATGTGCTTCACTTATATCATTTGAAGTTTGGATGCCTGTTTCTCTAATATAGAAAACCGTTATTTGTAGAATGCTCTTTTTCTTCACTTATATTTGTTAGAGCATGGGCAAGTCTTTTGTAGAAAGAATTAAACTCTCATGCTTCACTTATATCTATGTAGAGAGTCAATAGAAATTGGTCATTCACATGTTTAGTCATAAAATCCTACATAAAACTTGTAGATCACTAAATATGATATGTTTGATTCGTTTCAATAGTTTTGCGATATAGAGGGTGGTAATATGTGGGAGGTACTAGTTAATGATTGTGGTTTAGTAAGAATATTGGTGTCAAGATTTGTGATTCCTGAAGCATGCACGTATAGTCTCAAGTTATGCTAAGAAATTAGAGCATGATTTATTATTGATTATCTTCCTTTGCGTGGAGGTCGGGGCGCGCGATGGTTAACTCCTACCAGCCTCCCCCATGGGGGCATGCGTAGTAGTACTTTGCTTCGAGGGCTAATAGACTTGCAATAAGTATGTTAGTTCTTTATGACTAATGTGAGTCCATGGATTATACGCACTCTCACCTTTCCGCAATTTGATAGCCTCTTCGGTACCGTGCATTGCCCTTTCTCACCTCGAGAGTTGGCACAAACTTCGCCGGTGCATCCAAACCCCGTGATGTGACAGGCTCTATCACACATAAGCCTCCTTATGTCTTCCTCAAAATAGCCACCATACCTACCTATTATGGCATTTCCATAGCCATTCTGAGATATATTGCCATGCAACTTCCATCACCATCATATACATGACCTGAGCATTCATTGTCATATTGCTTTGCATGATCGTAAGATAGATAGCATGATATTTTCATGGCTTGTCCATTTTTTGATATCTTTGCTACCCTAGATCAATGCACATCTTGGTACACTGCCAGAGGCATTCTTACAGAGTCATATTGCTCTAGATATCGAGTTGTAATATCGAGTTGGAAGTAAAAAGAAGTGTGATCATTAACATTATTACAGCATTGTCCCAGTGAGGAAAGGATGATGGAGACTATGATTACCCCACAAGTCAGGATGAGACTCTGGACGAAGAAATAAAATTTCAAAAAAGGCCAAAAGAGCCCACCAAAAAAAGGGGAAAGAAAAAAAGGAAAAAAAATAAAAAACAAAAAAAGAGAGAAGGGGCAATGTTACTATCCTTTTCCACACTTGTGCTTCAAAGTAGCACCATGTTTTTCATATAGAGAGTCTCCTATGTTGTCATTTCATATACTAGCGAGAATTTATCATTATAGAACTTGGCTATATTCCGATGATGGGCTTCCTCAAATGCCCAAGGTCTTCTAGAGCAAGCAAATTGGATGCACACCCACTTAGTTTTTGGTTTGAGATTTCATACACTTATAGCTCTTAGTGCATCCGTTGCATGGAAATCCCTACTCCTCGCATTGACATCAATTGATGGACACCTCCATAGCCTGTTGATTATCCGTGTCGATGTGAGACTTTTTTCCTTCCTTGTCTTCTCCATATTAATCTCTACCACCGCATTCTATTGCACCCATAGTGTTATATCCATGGCTAACACTACATGAATCAGGCACTTTGCCGTCTGCTATGGCTGACGGCAAAGGCATGCCTGGCTGACGGCAAAGGCCTCTGTCGTCTGCCAGCAAACGGCTACAGGTCCGGCTGAATAGGCTACGGTGAAGGGCTCTTTGTCGTCTGCTGACGAACGGCAAAGATGTAACGCTCTTTGCCGTCCGCCAGCAGACGGCAAAGAGCCCGGACGGCACAAGTGCCAGGTTAGGTCCGTTAAGGGGTTAACGACGTGCTTTGTTGTCCGCTGGCAGATGACAAAGACAATTGCACATTTGCCGTCTGCCAGCAGGCGACAAAGTAGCAAAAATAGGCCAGCCCCCAGGTGTTGCCACGTGTCAAGCTATGCCGTCCGCTGGCAGACGACAAAGGTGCAATGCTCTTTGCCGTCTGCCAGCAGACGGCAAAGTAACCAAATAGGCCAGCCAGTGCCCCAGGTTGCACAGGTAGCTGCCACGTGGCAGCTTTGCCATCTGCTGGCTGATGGCAAAGCTCTTTGTCGTCTGCTGGCTGATGGCAAAGCTCTTTGCCGTCTGCCAGCGGACGGTAAAGAGCCTGTATAGCCCCTATTTTTTCCTGTTTTTTGTTATATCCTTGCATTTTCAAAAGACATAAGTTATATATATAGTTTCAACCCCAAACATAGCCCATGTATCCATCATCTAGCAGTCCATCAATGCAACAGAACACATAGGGTATTAAAACGTCCAATACATACATAGTTTCACGGAGTTCGTCAACATACATACATAGTTTTACGGAGTTATTCAACATACATGGTTTATCAACACAAAATCAAAACAGAAACTAAAACTAGTAGTCCATCAATCCAGCTTCCATGAAGTGAAACAAATCTGCAAAAATGGGAGTAAGCAAGTTAGAAGAAGAAGAAGAAGAATACTAGAAGAAGAAGAATAAGAAGACTAGAAGAAGAAGAAGGTTTGTACCCTTTTCCTTCATTCTTCTTCTTTTATTCTTTCTTTTTCTTCTCTTTCTTCTTCTATTCTTTCTTTTTCTCCTCTTCCTTGTTTTTCTTCTTCTTATTCCTTATTTGTGTCATTTTAGAGCTTACATAGGTAATTATGCCATTTTTAGCTAAGTAAGCTTATTATGTCAATTTGGAGGAAATTAAGGTAAGTATAGGTCATTTTTGTGCTAACATAAGTAATTATGCCATTTTTTAGCTAACGTAGGTAAAATGGATCATTTTGGAGCTAACCTAGCTAAAATGGATCATATTAGAGCTAACGTAGGTAAAATGGATCATATTGGAGCTAACCTAGGTAAACTTGCTCATTTTGGAGCTAACCTAGGTAAAATGGATCATATTGGAGCAAACCTAGGTAAAATGGGTCATTTTGGAGCTAACTTAACTAATTATGACATTTTTGAGTTAACTAAGCATATTATGCCATTTTTGACATAAGTAAGCTAAGTATAGGTCTTTATTTAGCTAACCTAGGTAACTAAGCATATTAGAGCTAATTTAGTTAAGTATAGATCATTTTGGAGGTAAGTAAGCTAATTATGTCATTTTGTAGGAAGATTGGCTAAGTCTAGGTCATTATGGTAACCATTTTGGAGGAAATAAAGCTAAGTCTAGGTCTTTATGCATTTGGTAGGCAAAACACTAGACAAATGTTACCGTCATCACGCAGGTGAAGGGCCGGTCGGGTTTACGCCAGTGTCAGACGGAGAAGGGCCGGTCGGGGTCGGGCTTGCGCCAGTGCGAGACGGAGAAGGATTGGTCGATGCTTGTCGGGAGGCATGCTGCACCAAAGATCATTTGCAATGTCTCGTTAGCATGATGCAACTCAAATGTGAACACTAGTGACTATTGACCATTCAAATGACACTCACCGTGTCTGCTATACCAATCTGAGGCATCGGCGGAGGGGTCTAACCGTTTTTCTCTCACACGGACTGCACATTTTGATTTCACGAGTCAGTCATATTAGTTAGTAATGAAACAAACATTATATGCATGATTTGGCTAATAAGCAGGAGAAACTTACCATGAGGAGCTCATATAGGGCCCGGTGAGACACGTCGTTCTGGTTCCTCTCCTCCTCCAGCATCCTAGCCGTCCTCTGCTCCAGCTCGGTCTCCCTCTCCTTGGCCTTCATGTTTGCCTCCGCCAGAAGCTCCTGGGCCCTAGCCTCGATGGCGAGGTCCACTGGCCGTGGTCGAGGCGGTATGTCAGGAAGAGACCTCGCGTGGCGCTTCTTGATCTCCGGGAGACTGTTAGGACAACATATCAGTCCATCCCCAATGGCTACCGAGCCATGTTTCCTCCCATCACCAGATAGCATCACGAGCTCTGTATCAAAAGGACTCTGGCTCGGGTTGAAGTCATCCCCTTTCGTCTCCTTCCCCCAGTCTCTGTACCTCACGAGCTTGTTGTGGGAGGATATGTTGGTGAAGCTCTCTGGATGATCAAGGTCATCCTCAGAGAATGCCTTGGCCTTCTTGAACGGGGCCATATGGGCAATGGCATAGAGGTCGTACAGCGATGGCACTTCCTTCTTATTGTGTTTCAGCTAAAATAGAGGAACAACATATTAGTTAAGGGCTGAAGCTAGCATGAAGAATGAAATTGCATGAATCGTTAAGGGCTGAAACCACATACCCAGTGATCCCCATACTCAAACAGGTTGGAGCTCCCTTGATGGTGTGGCACACTTCGCATTTGGGAACAGTTATCCCTGGCCTTGTTGTGTTCGGCTAGCCATTGGGGAGAGCACCACTCATCCACCAACGCCTCCCAACAGTCCATCATATCCTCACACCATCTCGGGGGCACCTAAGTTTGGCAAAGAGAAATTTCAGCGCTACGCCTACGAATGAAATCAAGGAAACTAAGTACAAGGCCTTAAGAATAGGTAACTACCTTCATGTACTTCTCCTTACTCGGATACTTGCGGCTGCACTTCTTCTTGGCCCTCCTAATGTTAGTCGAGGCGTAGTAGTCACGAACAGCATGCACCCTAGCCTCGTGCCGTAAGTTCTGAAGTAGGCGCTTGCACTCGGCTTCGAGAACCCTAGCCGCCTCCGCCTCGTGTTCCTCAGCAACCCCGTAGAAGGTCTGCAATCAAACAAGACAACACTGATTAGTACAATCACTAGGTAATGTTAATTTTTAATTATGTAAAGTAGAAATTACCCAAAAACGCCGCCTCACAATGTCGGCCACCGTCTCGCGCACGACACCGTCGACCCTCTCCTCTGCCGGGGCCGGGGCAGCCACGTACAGCTCCCAGCTCATTGCTAGCTGTGGAGCCTGACCCTCACCGGGTAACGTGACGCACCCCGGGAAGTGTTGCCGGACTAGAGTACCAAGGACCTGGTTGGGCCTGCGGACACCATCGGGGTGTATCCAACCCCTGCAGTATGACAAGGCCAACACATTAGATATTAATTTGAAGAACATGAAGGACAAAGGTTAAAATACAGTAAATGCACTTACTTCTCCCCGTTAGGCTGAATCAACCACCTCTGTTCGCGGGTCGTCGGCACGGCCGGGAGCTTCATACCACCACGCTAGTAGACCTTCTTGCCCTACTCAACCAGCTCGCCATTGCTAAAACTATTGTCAGGCCAGGTCTCCTCGCCATCAGCATGGCCACTAGTCTCCGGAGTCACCTGGGACGAAGACTCTGGGACTGGAGTCTCGTGAGACGAAGACTCTAGGGACCGAGTCTCCTGGGACGAAGGCTCGGCGACATGAGGCTCGTCAGCCTGAGGCTCGTGGACCAGAGTCCGAGATGGGTCCAAGTCTGACGGCTCCACCTGAGACGGAGCACTCCGATAGTCCGGAGAATCAGATTCGGGTGGCGGCGAGGAAGGCACAAGAGCCTTCCTACCTATCCCGCCGCCACGTCCACCTCTAGATCACCTCTTCATCTTCCCCCGACCCCTGCCGGCCGAAGAAGAAGGGCCCGCCGGTGTCGCCATGCTGTCTACGAGCACTCTACGAGGCTGCTGGGGTGGAATATAGCCACCCCTCCCAGCACGCCTCGAGGAAGAAGGAGGCTCGGAGCGCTCTCGACCCGTGCCCCCCATCTATCAACACCTGCAATGACAAAGAGTAAACGAAATTAGTGCAACATAAACATAATAAAAAATTTGGTGGGTGAAAACAACACCAAAACCACTTTTGTGATATTTCAAGCTTTTGGAATATTTACATAGGAAATATTCTCTATAAATTCCAAGAAAATTTTAGCATGTAAAAAATGCCATATTTGGTTATCTTGCCAAGTATCATCTCTTGGAGAACAAAATGACATCACCAAAACCCCTCAAACTACTTAACCTAACTAACCTAGAAACTAACCTAACTAACCTAGTCTAGAGATAACTAACCTAACTAACCTAGAAAATCAAACTAACCTACAAAATCAAACTAACCTAACTAACACCTTATACTTATTCTAAAGATAACTAACCTAACCTAACTAACCTAGAAACTAACCTAACCTTGTCTAAAGATAACTAACCTAAACTAACTAACCTAGAAACTAACCTGGCTACCTAAACTAAACTAAATTAACCTAAAATAAACTCCTTTCCCCCTTGATCTTTCCTTTTCTTCTTCTTCCTTCTTTTCCTTCTTCCTCTTGTCTTCTTTTTCTTCTTTATTTTCCTTTTTCCTCTTCACTTCTACTTTTTCTTCTTTTCTTCTTAATATAAAAAACTAACCTAAAATCTAACCTACAATCTACTAACCTAAAAAAAGCTAACCTACAATATACAATCTACTAACCTAATTATAGCAGCTAAATCTACTAACCTAACTAAAGCAACTAAATCTACTAACCTAAAGCAACTAAATCAACTAACGTAAAGCAACTAAATCTACTAACCTAAAGCAACTAAAGCAACTAACCTAAAACAACTAAATGTACTAACCTAAAGCAACTAAATCAACTAACCTAAATCAACTAATTAACCTAAAGCAACTAAATCTACTAACCTAAAGCAACTAAATCAACTAACCTAAAGCAACTAAATGTACTAACCTAAAACAAATAAATCAACTAACCTAAAGCAACTAAATCAACTAAAACAGCAAGAAAAAAAGAAAAAATAATAAAGGGCAGAACCTCACCAGGGGGTGGAGCGGTGACGGGCGGCGGCGGGCGGCTGGACGGAGAGGCACCGGGCAGCTTGAGCGCCGGGCAGCCTCGGGGGTCGGGTGCGGTAGGGGTCGACGGCGGCGGGAGTGGTAGGGGTCGGCGGCGAGGACGGCTCGGGCACGGGAACGGAGCGGTGAGGGGAGAGAGACAGAGGGGAGAAAAAGAGGATGGTGCGGGCGCGGGCGCTGACATTTTTTGATAGGTCAAATCTCTTTGTCCTCTGCTAGCAGACTGCAAAGAGCCTAGGTAGTGGGGTGGGGCCGGGGGGAACGGCCGTTAGGTGGGCCACTTTTTTTGCCGTCCGCTAGCGGACGGCAAAGAAAGTGGCCATTAAGTTTTTCTCGTTGGTGGGCCACCCACTCTCTTTGTCGTCGGCTAGCTGACAGCAAAGTTTCTAAGCCGTCAGCTAGCGGACGGCAAACATGTTCTTTGCTGTCAGCTCATTATTTGCCGCCAATTTTCGTCAAGCTGATGGCAAAGACCCTCTTTCCCATCAGCTAGCTGGCGGCAAAGAGCTGGCTGACGGCAAAGATCCTGATTCCAGTAGTGTTAGGCTCATGTATTGCGCAGTGGTTGAAAAATCTAAAGTGCGTTAAACAGTATAAACCAATTGCTCGGCTGACATCAGGGTTGTACATGATTTATATTTTGTATTAAAAAGATGGAGCATGATAAGGCTATATGATTTTTAAGGATAGCGTTCTTTAGCATTTTTATTCTAAAAGGCATGATTGTTTGTTGGTATGCCTGAGTATTGATGTCTTTATGTCAACTTATAGACTATTGCTTTGAATCACTCGTGTATTAATATCCATGCCATAATTAGATTACTTGATCAAGATTATTGAAAGTGCAACTAATCCTTGGGTGGGTTTGGTAATTCATAACAACATATAGCTCATTGAACTAATATCCATTCAAGTTTAATATTTCAGAAAGTTCAATGAATGGCATGGCATGGACTAGAGATGTGGACCCCTCAAAATGCTAAGGACACATATTGGCAAAAGTTCAAGACTCTTCATTTCTATTTTAGTGATCCAAGATCACATTGAGTCCATAGGAAAGCCAATACTATTAAAAGGGGATGAGGTGTTGCTTAATGGTCTACTTGCTCAAAATGCTTAGTGATACTGCTCCAAAGCCCTCAACCACTTTCTCATTCCAAATATGTCCAAATCCCAAAGTCAAACTCGGCCCCACTGATATCTCCTATCCGGCGCCAGCGAGTTCATTTGACCTAGCCACTGCCAGAAAACCTAAACAGTTCGGTCACACCTATACGGATCTCGGTCTCACCGAGATGGCCTTGCAAATGCTCTATGACTTGTTGCATTATTCCAGTCTCACCGAGTCATGCATTCGGTCCCACTGAGTTTGCTTGACATTTGGTCTATTGCCTTATTGCTTCACTTTGGTCTAACCGAGTTGATGCAATCGGTGCCATCGAGTTGATGTTTGCCCTAAGCCCTAGCACATCGGTCCCACCGAGTTGTTCCAGTCGGTCCCACCGAGATTCCTAACGTTCACATTTTGAACTAAATCGATCTGACCGAGTTGGGTCAAATGTGTGTAACATTTGGATTTTGTGTGGAGGCTATATATACCCCTCCACCCCCTTCTCCATATGTGAGAGATCCATCAGAACGTGCCTACACTTCCAGCTTACATTTTCTGAGAGAGAACCACCTACTCATGTGTTGAGATCAATATATTCCAATCCTACCACCAGATTCTTATTTTCTAGCCTTCCCCAAGTTGCTTTCCAGTCAAATCATCTTTCCACCATATCCAAATCTATGAGAGAGAGTTGAGTGTTGGGGAGACTATCATTTGAAGCACAAGATTAAGGAGTTCACCATCAACACAACATCTATTACCTTTTGGAGAGTGGTGTCTCCTAGATTGGTTAGGTGTCGCTTGGGAGCCTCCGACAAGATTATGGAGTTGAACCAAGAAGTTTATAAGGGAAAGGAGATCGCCTACTTCGTGAAGATCTACCCGAGTGAGGCAAGTCCTTCGTGGACGATGGCCATGGTGGGATAGACAAGGTTGCTTCTTCATGGACCCTTCATGGGTGGAGCCCTCCGTGGACTCGCGCAACCGTTACCCTTCGTAGGTTGAAGTCTCCATCATCTTAGATGTATGATAACACCACCTACTGGAACCACGCCAAAAATCTCCATGTCATCATTGCGTTTGCACTCTCCAAACCCTTCCCTTTACCTTCATATCCAATTTTTTACTTTTCGCTACTACACTCTTAGAATTACATGTGTAGGTTGATTGCTTGACATGTGCTAATTGCTAAAATCCGCTCACAACTAAAATTGGGAAAAGGTTAGGTTTTTATTTGTTCAAGTAGTCTAATCACCCCCCCCTCTAGACCTACTTTCGATCCTACAATTATGCTAGGTAGCATTCCACATCAAAAATGATCCTTTTATCATTTACCTACTCGTGGACGAGCAAGAATTAAGCTTGGGGATGCTCATACGTCTCCATCGTATCTATAATTTTTGATTGTTTCATGCCAATATTCTACAACTTTCACAAAGTTTTGGCAACAATTTATATATTTTCCTGTAGTAACATATTGATGCAGTACCCAGTGTCAGTTCCTGTTTGTTGCATGTTTTTTGTTTCATAGAATATCCATACCAAGCGAAGTCCAAACACAATAAAATTTATGAATATTTATTTTGGAACATATGTGATTTTTAGGAAAAAGAATCAACACGAGATGATGCCCGAGGGCCCCACAAGCCCAGAGGGCGCGCCCCCCTACCCAGAGCGCGCCTGGTAGGCTCGTGGTGCCCCTGTAAGGCAGTTGGTGCCCTTCTTTTGCTGCCAGAAAGATAATATCCAGAAGAAAATCCACTCAAATTTTCAGCCCAATCGGAGTTATGGATCTCCGGGAATTTAAGAAATGGTGAAGGGTAAGAAAACAGGAACGCGAAACGGAAGAGAAATAGAGAGAGATCTAATCTCAGAGGGGCTCTTGCCCTCTGGGAGCCATGGAGACCAAGGAACAGAGGGGAAACCCTCCTCCCATCTAGGGGGATGCTAAGGAAGAAGAAGAAGGAGGAGGAAGGGGGCTCTCTCCCCATCTCTCCTGGTGGCGCCAGAATGCCGCCGGGGCAATCATCGTGTGATGGCAATCTACTCCAACAACTCCGTCATCTTCATCAACACCTCTATCATCTTCCCTCATCTATTATCAACGGTCTACTCTCCTAAAACCTGTTGTACCCCCTACTTGAACGTGGTGCTTTATGATTTATGTTATTATCCAATGATGTGTTGCCATCCTATGATGTTTCAGTAGATTTTTGTTGTCCTTTGGGGTAATTGGTGAATTTCTATGATTGGTCTAATTTTCTTGAGGTTATGTTACCGTCCTTTGGTGCCCATCATATGAGCGCGCGTGTGGATCACACCATAGGGTTAGTTGTATGTTGATAGGACTATGCATTGGAGGGCAAGAGTGACAGAAGCTTCTTCCTATCATAGAAATTGATTCATACGGGATTGAAGGGGGACCAATATATCTTAATGCTATGGTTGGGTTTTACCTTAATGAACTTTAGTAGTTGGGATGCTTGGTAGTACTTCGAATCATAAGTGCATAGAATCCCAATTAAGGGATGACATGCTAGAAGTGGCCTCTCCCACCGCTTAGGGACAATTCCGCAAATCCTACCACCACTTTTCCACACTCGCTATACTAACCTAATCGTACTTTTAGTAAAATAGCACCTAACTTTTATTTCCACGTTCTTTATTATCTTGCAAACCTATCCCTTATTTACACCTACAAAGTACTTCTAGTTTTATTCTTGTTCTAGGTAAAGCGAACATTAAGTGTGCATAGAGTTGTATTAGTGGTTGATAGAACTTGAAGGGAATATTAATTCTACCTTTAGCTACTCATTGGGTTCGACACTCTTACTTATCGAGAAAGGCTACAATTGATCCCCTATAATTGTAGGTTATCACCCACGCCCGGCTCGAGGCGGCCTTTTCCCAAGAGATGGTGGACACGGACGGCGAGATGCTTGCCGAATGTTACGAGGATGCCATGGAGCCCCTTCCCCTAGGAGGTCGTCGAGTGCGAGATGGACATCGAGGAGGCGGCGGAGATCGACGAGCGCCAAACGGAGTAGTAGTCTTTGTTTAGAGCGTCGGTCTTTTGTTAGAGTAATGTTTAGGTCGGCTAGCTCTATTTTAATTGTTGAATTTGCTCGATTAAAAAGTGTAGGTGTGTTGTAGGCTCTTTTGTGTACCCAAATTATGGAATGACGGGGATGGCCACTATAACCCGGGAAATTCGGACCAAAATTTGCATGTTCAAAATCAACACACATGGGGTAAGCTATAGGAATCATTTGTGATGTTCAGATATCCACACAGTGTTGAATAATGGACAGTGTCCGATGACACTTTGCGCGCCGGTTTTTCGCTGCACTGACTAAAAAATTTCGGCAACCACAAAAATATCTACCTCCCCCTCCTCCTGACCAAAAGCCACATTTCCCTTATTTCCTCCTTCCTTTCCAAGTTCAAACCTTCACTGCTTGCTTGCAGCGCCGCCGCCTCATCGGCGACGCTCCTTCCTGCCACTCGGCCTCGTCAATCTAGTCAGGTAATCCACACCCCGTCCCCCGTCCTCCTCCTACTTCTCCATCCCACATGCCCCGACCGCCGATGCGACACCTTCCACCCAAACCACCGCCCCATCCTCCAGATAAGTGTGGTCCAAAGCCATGGTGTACGCTGTATAGCTATGAGCTCAATGAGCATTTGGTAGCGAAGAAGCAAATTGTGCCGGCACGCATGGATGAGGTCGCGATGGCTGTCGTGCGTGCCAACCCCTAGATCTTGGAGGAGCACCTCACCATCGAGGCAACCATAAACACCTTGCGCGCGGATGCCACCGTGCGGTTGGCTGTTTAAATGCCAGTTCATGGTGTTTTCTCGAGGCCACCACCGGTGCCTTCGACGAAGACTATGAGGTGCTTTCTAAGCGTGTTCGTGCTTACCTCAACTCCAGAGCCAGTAGGTTGGTGCCTAGAGCGGCTCAGGTGACTCACCACTACGAGGAGGGCACCCACGATGCGGAGGCCTCACCCTCTTCCAAGTGTAAGAAGCCCATCGTCATTGATATTTCCGACGATGAGGAGTAGCTTTTTTTAGCTTACTGTAAGGACCTATGTTCAGCTAGCTACGCTGGTTAAGCATGTTCGATTTACTTGTTGCATGTGTTGCTCCCGCCTTTCGTTTAGAAATTCTAGTGAATTTGTCCTATGTAATGTTACTATGCAATCTGATATTCTAGTATATATATGTTCTATATATTGTGCAATTTGGTGCTCAGTTAACTGTTTGGTTCATTTGTTGTGATGTTTAGTTAACTGTTTGGTTCAATTCTGTAATGTGATGTTTAATTCTTGTGGGTACAATTTTATATTGTTATGCATGTGAGAGAAAAATCCAATTTGGTTGTACAAAATACATGAGAAACCTATACAATTGCTATATTTTCAAGTTGATAAGAATGCTCTGTTTGGTTAACTATCTGATCTTCTAGTATGTTATATTGTGCAATGTGGGGCTTAGTTAACTGTTTGGTTCATTTGTTGTGGTATTCAGTTAACTGTTTAGTTCAATTTTGCAATGCGATGTTCAATTGTTGTGGGTACAATTTTGTATTATTATGCATGTTTGAAATAAATCGAATTTGGTTGTAGAAAATACATGAGAAATATATACAATTGCTAGATTTCCTAGTTCTTAAGCACGCTCAGTTTGGATAACTGGCTTTCCCATGTGGCTCGAATTAATTTTTCGGATCTGCAATGTGTTTATTTTCATCAACATATTTTACTGATAGTATGCCAACTCCCACTTAACCTGATCAATAGCTACCTTATATGTGTTGCGAGGAATCAATGGGAGACACAGAGATTTACCATCGAGGTATGCACATGCATGGCCCTTTGGCTAATAGCACATTATTATGCAACTGCAGGAACCATTCTAATATTTAGATTTTTCATGATTTGGTCTTGCACATGTAGGACTTGTTGTCAGAGGTTTAAGACCCACTGTTTGACCCATTTTGCATACGGGGAAAAGAGATGTCCATGAACATCAGTCAACTCCAGAAACTGAGAAAGATTTATAGGATAAATAAACTAGCAACAAAAACAATAAGATCTTTGTCTGTACAATGAAGAAGACATCAGTCAACTACAGGATGGTATTAACTCTTATACTATGTTTTTTCCTTTGCGCCATTTCAAAATTTAGAGAAGATACTTATGCATATATTTGTTTTCAGGCCTTTCCAAAGCAGTTCACCGATGATTACATCTCAAACCACTTGTATGGTCAAGAGGCGAGGAGGGTATTCATACAACACCCACAGTACAATACTGAAGTCTTCCTCAAGAGGATGAAGGATGGGCGGTCAATCATCCACACGCATTGGCCTAAAGTTGCAAGGACCATCAACATCATTGAAGGCTCAATGTTTGATTTTTGCTTCAGCAGTTTTCCAGATGAGATTCATCTATCTATCTACCGTCTATGATGCTAATTTCCAAAATTTTGAGATATTGCATGTTAAACTTGGTGCTATTGTGTAATGGGGTAGATAGCTATATGCATATATTGTGTAACTGAGTGCTGAAGCTATATGATGTTGTACTCTAATGTATTTCAATTATGAAAACATAATTGTCGTAATATGAATATGAAATATATTGTGTGTTTAATACGAAATGTCAATTTGATTACTAACTGGATTAAAAATAATAGGCCAATTATCATGATTATTGTTTTTCTATTGCAGACGGTTACTGAGAAAACACTGTGGCGATGATCTTAGATAACCCACACAGTTTCTAGAAAGTAGGAGTGTTGGATCAATGAACAATCACACACGACTTCCTTCGGAAAACTATTTTCGTTAGGCCACCTTGCACAAATGTTTCCACACAAAAAGTGTGTGTGATGGACAACCTATGCCATAAAGTTTCTTCTAGGAACCGTGCGCGATGCATTCAATAACGCAAACAATAAAATTATAAATATCGTCTGTGTTGGCAACGTATCATAGACGATGTGATGCGGAAAATTCTGTGTAGTGTACATATGGCGGAAACGCTTGTTTGTGATTCACTGTGTGGGATGCTAAGAACATCTCACACGATTGGGCCTGTATAATAGTTTGCGAGATCTTTTTGCCATGCGTGTGTGACCGGAGGAACTATCGCTGGCGATTTCTGGGTCATGTTGGATGGACCCCCCCTATCGCACACACAGGCAAGCCGACGGTTTAAAATTCTGTCACGAAAAGGGGGTAAAAACCATTTGTATTGGACCCGCCTGCACTAGTGGAAGTGGGATCCATCAGGGTTGCAATAAACGTGGTTCTCCAACACATCTCGCCGCAGCAGTCACTGAGGGAGTCCTGGATTAAGGGGTCCTTGGGCGTGCGGGCTATGTGACGTAGGCCGGACTAATGGGCCATGAAGGTACAAGATAGAAGACTTCTTCCCTTGTCCGGATGGGACTCTCCTTTGCGTGGAAGGCAAGCTTGGCGTTCGGATATGAAGATTCCTTTCTCTGTAAACCGACTCTGTACAACTCTAGGTCCCTCCGGTGTCTATATAAACCGGAGGGTTCAGTCCGTAGAGAATAATCATAATCATACAGGCTAGACAACTAGGGTTTAGCCATTACAATCTCGAGGTAGATCAACTCTTGTAACCCCATATTCATCCAAGATAATCAAGCAGGAAGTAGGGTATTACCTCCATCAAGAGGGCCCGAACCTGGGTAAACATCATGTCCCTGTCTCCTGTTACCTTCGATCCTCAGACGCACAGTTCGAGACCCCCTACCCGAGATCCACCAGTTTTGACACCGACATTGGTGCTTTCATTGAGAGTTCCGCTGTGTCGTCGCCAGAAGGTTCGATGGCTCCATCAGTCATCTACAACAATGCTGCCCTGAGGGAGATCTTTCCCCCCCGGCCAGATATTTGTGTTCGGCGGCTTTGCTCTACGGGCCAACTCGCTTGGCCATCTAGAGCAGATCGACAACTACGCCCCTGGTCACCAGATTAGTTTTGGAAATCTGGATTATGTCGCTGATATCCGAGGGGACTTGATCTTCCAAGGGTTCACGACCCCAACCTCCGCTCTGGCCTTAGAGCCGGAGCGCATCACCAGATCTGAAGACGGGATTTTCAAGCCCGCCGGACTCTCTGCGGCTATTGAGCCTAGTACGGGAGAGCCGGAGGAAGTAGCGTCACCAGCAATCATAATGAAGCCGGACCCTTCTCCGAGCACTGGCCCCGAATCCTCGGAGTCAGCATCGTGTGAGTTCGGCCAAAGAGTTTCCTTCCTGCCATACTCCACCGACTTTCTTCTCCCTGGCCAAACCTCGCCTTTAAGCGAGGCTCTGGAATTAATGCGATCCCTCGTCATTACAGAGGGGCAACGTCCGAACTACGCCCAGCCCGGACCAGGGGCTGAGAGCGGGGAATTCTACGCCCCACCCACCACCCACTTCATAGCCACTGTCGAGGACATAACTGACAGGCTCGATTACGGCTCCGAAGACATCGACGGTATGGACGACGATGCCGGAGACGAACAAACCCAAAACCCGCCGCATACCAGATGTTGGGCGGCCACCTACACATACGACGTATACATGGTGGATACGCCAAAAGAGGAAGGCGATGAAGGCTGTAAGAATCCAATAAAGGACAATAACACTGATAAACCACCAAAACGACGGCATCAGCGGCGCCGTTCAAAATCACGCCGTGATAAAGAAAGCAATACCGACAATGGCGACGATAACACTCCGGAGAATGCCGAAGACCCAGATGTCCCTGTCGAACCAACAACCGAACAGGATGATAGGGAGGAGGGGCAGGGTAACCCTGACGAGCCACTCGGGAGCAAGGACTCGGAGGACAGCAACTATATGCCATCCTCCAAAGACGAAATAAGCCTCGGCGATGAAGACTTCATTGTGCCAGAGGAACCCCTCGATCAAGAATGTTTTAAGCAACAGCTCATCGCAACCGCGAGGAGCCTGAAAAGGAAGCAGCAACGGCTTCAAGCCGAACAGGATACGCTCAACGACAGATGGACTACTGTCCTAACAGCCGAGGAATACGGCCTCGCTCGACCAACCAAAAGCTACCCGAAGCGCAAGTTGTTACCCCAATTCAACGTTGAGGTGCGAGAGCCCCTAACATCAGCGCGTAATGCAACCGATGAACTAGACCGGCCACCGCATGGCCGAGATAGAACGGCTACCCAAGCCGAACACCAGCCCACATTACCCCGCCGTAAAGGTAGGGAGACAGCGGCCCGGGATTACACCTACAACGTACGGCGAGACCTGGACACTAGGGCAGGCTTAGCCAGATCAATCTACGGGTCAAGGGGACATGCCCCAACATGAGAGGACGGCTATCAGGCCCGACGCGATCTACACAACCTCACTCGGGGTGAAAACCGCATAGGGACGTCCGCCGAACTCCGTCGCGACGTTGCCTGCTATAGAGGCGCCGCACACCCCCTATGCTTCACCGAGGAAGTAATGGAGCACAAATTCCCAGAAGGGTTCAAACCTATGAATATCGAATCATATGATGGAACAACCGACCCTGCAGTATGGATTGAGGATTTTCTTCTCCATATCCACATGGCCCGCGGTGATGACCTCCATGCCATCAAATACCTCCCACTAAAATTAAAGGGACCAACCTGGCACTGGCTAAACAGCCTCCCAGAGAACTCCATTGGCAACTGGGAAGACTTGGAAGATGCCTTTCGCGACAACTTCCAAGGTACATACGTCCGGCCTCCGGACGCCGATGACCTAAGTCACATCATCCAGCAGCCCGGCGAGTCAGCCAGGAAACTCTGGACTAGGTTCCTAATTAAAAAGAACCAAATTGTCGACTGTCCGGACGCCGAAGCCCTCGCGGCCTTTAAACATAGCGTCCGAGATGAGTTGCTTTCCCGTCACCTCGGCCAAGAAAAACCTAAGTCCATGGCAGCTCTTACTGCACTGATGACCTGCTTCTGCGCGGGAGAAGATAGCTGGCTTGCTCATAGAAGCAATAGCACCAACAATCCTGGCACCTCCGAAGCCAGGGACGGCAATGGTAAGCCACGACGCAATAAAAACAAGCATCGAAACAATAATGCAGGAACCGAAGACACGACGGTCAATGCCGGATTCAGCGGCTCCGAATCCAGTCGACGGAAGAAGCCATTCAAGGCAAACAGAGAAGGTCCATCCAATTTAGACAAGATACTGGATCGGCCCTGTCAGATTCATGGCAGCCCTGACAAACCCGCCAACCATACCAACAGAAATTGCTGGGTTTTCAAACAAGCCGGCAAGCTCAATGCCGAACACAAAGGGAAGGGGCCGCCCAGTGACAGCAAAGACGAAGAGAATCGCCAAACGAACACAGGGGGACAGAAGCAACTTCCCCTCGAAGTAAAAATAGTAAACATGATATATGTGACGCATATCCCTACAAGGGAGCGCAAGCGTGCACTACGAGACGTCTACACCATAAAGCTAGTCGCCCCAAAATTTAACCCATGGGCGGCCTGCTCGATCACTTTTGATCGCAAGGACCACCCAACCAGTATCCGTCACGGAGGTTCGGCAGCTCTGGTCCTTGATCCAATTATCAATGGATTCCATCTCATGCGAGTCCTTATGGACGGCGGTAGTAGTCTTAATTTACTCAACCAAGACACTGTCCGTAAGATGGGCATTGACCCCTCAAGCATCAAGCCCACCACAACTACCTTCAAGGGAGTAATACCTAGTGTCGACGCTCACTGCACGGGCTCTATCACATTGGAAGTCGTCTTCAGTTCGCCGGACAACTTTCGAAGCGAAGACTTGGTCTTCAATATTGTCTCATTCCGAAGTGGCTACCATGCACTGCTCGGACGGGCCGCTTTTGTCCGTTTCAATGTGGTCCCACACTACACCTATCTAAAGCTTAAGATGCCCGGTCCACGCGGCATCATCACGATCAACGGAAACATGGAACGCTCCCTCCGTACCGAGGAGCATACCACGGCCACCGCAGCCGAAATACAAAGCGGCCCCGCCAAGCCGCATATCCCATCGGCCATTAAGCCGCCGGCCTCTATTATGCAGGACCGGTCAATCTTAGAGCTGGATTAGCAGTTCCGCCTCCATCGTTCGCCACATACACCCGCGAAGTTCGTATCGCGCATGCATAATTATGTACTTAAAATACCTTGGTCATCGACGGAGGCACAATACAGACAGGCCTACAATACGGTTCGCCCTCCTACAACCTTCTTCTCTTTTTTCTAACTATTTCTAATCTTTTGCCACAGGCGAATCAAAACTTGTTCATCCTACGGACCTACAAGGACTCTTTCGGAGCCTGGTTTCGTCCAATAAAAAAACCAAAGATGGCTCCTTTTAAGGAAGCCTTTTTGCCGAGGCAAAGGTAGCGCAGATGTTCGACGGGAGGTCCAAAAGATTTTTTCTAGACCACACACTCTATTTAAAACCTGTATAGAGCCTTCTTCCTCAGCCTTCGACCCTTGGCATGTAAAATGGCATGGGTGGTGGTGTTATAATCTGTAAGATTGCGTTCGATGTATCAATTAGATTCCAGTGAACATAATCCGTCTTCAATACTTGCTTTTTCCCATAGAACTGTATTTTGCTTCTTCGGTTGTTTCACGCACACACCTCAGCACTAATCGCCAGGGGCTCGATACGACAACATATTGGTTGCCGGAAAGTCCGAACAGCTTTACAGCATACTACGGCATCACGAGTTTGGCATTATATGCATCAGCTCCGAATCATGTCTTTGGTCAATAGTTGGGTTGCCCGGCTCCTGTGCTTACTACCTTACGTTCCGTCTTATCGGCTAGGGTAGTAAAGGGAGAACTACTGCGAATGCGTTTCCGGTTCACCTGTTAAACACCTCAGTAGAGAAAGCCGAAAACTGATTGTCATGATGCGGCGAGAGTTGGTCAACCACTCGGCGACTTATCAGAATCTTTTGCGATTTCTTCCATACTATACGAAGGACCGTTCTTTATTTTTGGTCACCTATGTAATGCAACCGTATTCGAATAGCCGCGTACATACCAGGGGCTACATCATAGACCCACCGTAAAACTCCTATGGCTAAGTGAAAGTGTTAAAGCCCTATAGTCCGATTGTCTAGTTCGCCGCACTGACACCTCCGTTACGAACCAAGACGTTGGGTCAAGAGTGATCAGGTGCTATTCCGAACACCCCCGTATTATATGCGAGGGGGTCGAAGCCGACGACTGGCAAACTTTCAGATTATAAAAACGGCCGCACAGGAGGAAATAACTTTCAGACAAAGGCATAAATATAACACATCCTTAATGTATCATAATATTGTTCTCACAATTCCGGTACACTTATTCAAACATAATATCCTTCGAGCACTGACCCTCTATCAAGCGGTCGCCCTCTAGGATGTCCTCCAAATAATGCTCCGGCGTGCGATGGTCCTTGCCTCCGGGCGGGCCCTTAGCTGCAACATCGGTGGCCTTCATCTTTTCCCAGTACATCTTGACGTGGGCGAAGGCCATCCGGGCACCTTCTATGCATGCCGACCGCTTGACGGCGTCGATACGCGGCACTGCATCGACAAGTCGCTGCACCAAACCGAAATAACTATTCGGAAGGGGTTCAGCCGGCCATAGCCGGACCACGACGTCCTTCATGGCAGCTCCGGACATCTTGTGGAGCTCGGCCCACTGGCCCATGTGTTCATTCAGCAACGCCAAACACCGTGGCACATTGAATTGTGACCAGAAAAGCTTCTCCGAAGCATGTCCTTCCTGCGCTTGGAAGAACTGCGCTGCGTCAGAGACACTCTTCGGTAGGTCCACGAACGCGTCTGGAGAACTGCACAATTGATTAAGCAAAGCATACTTCGGGTCGTCGAATTTAGTCTGTAAGAGAAAGGGCTTACCAGCCGCTATCTCCCCAGCTTGCCGGATCTCCTCCCGAGCTGCTCTAGACTCGGACCGTGCTTCTCTCGCCTCTTGTAAGGCCTTGTCAAGTTCGGCTGCGTTGGCTTTGTTGTCCTCCTCGAGTGATTTGCATTTGCTAGTGGCATCCTTTAGCTCTCGCTCCATGTTAGATATTCTCCCTTCGCACTGGCGCCGAGTGGCATGTTCGGCCTTTAAATCAGCAGCCGCATCGCTCACTCTGGCCTGCTCCTTGGCCCGGGCAAGCTCGGCCCGAAGGGTCTCAACCGCGGTAGCACCATCTACAGTTATGCATGTCACAGTGTATAATTTAGAGCTTCGTGCTCATACTATTATACATGCATAAGCGGGCGGTCCCAAAACATACCTTGTGCCTCGTCGAGCCGCTTGTTAATAAGAGTGATGTCCTCATCAGCTAACTCAAGTTTATGCTTTAAATCTGCAACTTCCGCAGCTTGGGCAGTCGCCATGGACATAACAGTCTGTTTTCAAATTAATTATGTTACTTCCTGAGCATATCTTTTTTATCCTCTGATCGCTTCCCTGTGGAAACCGGCCAGAGTCTCAAGGGCTACTGTCTATACACAGGCGCATTTTTGCATGTAAAAAGCGGTTAAAGATATTACATTGCATACCTCGAAGCCTCTTAGCAGGCGTGTGAAGGCTTCATTCAATCGGCTTCTCACGGACAGAATCCTCTCAACTACCGTACCCATTAAGGTACGATGTTCCTCTGAGATGGACACACTTTGCAATGTGCTCATCAGTGTATCCGGCACCTCCGGATTTCCGGAGGCTGCTAGGGGAGTACGGACTCCCTTCAAAAGGGTACGCTTACTCGACCCTAGAGTCGTCTTCGGCTGTAAACCAAGTAGTTCGGGGCCCTCATCATTGATCCCCGTGGGGAACGCCTCCCCTAGACCCTTGACGGTCGAAGTATCACCTTCAGGCGCTGTCTTCATGGTCCCCCGAGCCGCTGGATGGTCGGGGGAGATCCTCCGGGACGACACCTCAAAGTCGTCAGCCCTTAGGGGCGAGGAAGCTTGTGGAGGCGTCACGCTTTCCATCATCTCCGGAGGCAAGTCCCCTAATGAGGAGGACTGTTGAGGAGATAGCGGGCCGGACTGCAAACATACAGTGTAAATTTTACCCTTACAAACCGAAAAGAATGGGACATGTCTAGAGCATCCTTGTTCACTTACGACTTGGAAAGGGCTTGTCCCTAGAAAGGAACTCTGCATCAGCATCGGCTTCCGAACCTGAACCATCTGACAGGGATATCTTCCCTCTCTCGGGTGCCTCCACCTTCAAGTCTTTGGAGGCAGTCCTTTTCTTCCCGTGGGGGGAGGGATATCCCCTTCTTCTTCCCCTTCGTCTTCCTCTTTAGAAGAAGGAGCTTCAGTCTCCCCGGACGTAGCGTCCAGTGTACCTTTAGAGCGGAGGCCACCTTCAGCCCTTTTGCACTTCTTCTTGTCCTCCTTTGCCGGCATTTGATACGGTGTCGGGGCCAGCATCCTCGTTAACGCAGGATCAACTGAGTCTTCGGGGAGTGGAGCCGAAGACCTAATTCGTTCCGCCTTCTTTATCCAGCCCTGTCGAAGATAGATTTCTCAGTACATCGCTATGGGATGATCAACCGAGTTGCGTTCAGAAGTTTGATGCTTAACGAGGTATCTGGATGGTTGCAGTCGAGGCCGATGTCCTCGGATATGTCCGGCCACTGCTTTCGAGTCTTGAAGAATAGTTTCCACATCCCTCTGTGCATTGTGAAAAATAATTGCTGAAGGGTCCGCGGTCATTCCGGATTGAACTCCCACATGCGGAGAGGCCGACGCTGGCACGAGAGGATCCGGCGGACTAGCATCACTTGGATCACGTTAATGAGGCCGGTGTCCTTTTCGAGGATGCCCTGGATACGTGAAAGCACAAGTGCTCCCTGGGTGCTTTTGGTAATTAATGTAAACATATCTCTTGTTGGACTAATGCTTCTACCTAGTATGTTTCAGATAAGTTCAACAATGGAGTGGCATGGACAAGAGGATGTGGAACCCCTTCAAGATGCTAAGGACAAAGGATTGGCTCAAGCTCAAAGCTCAGGACTCTACATTTTCTATTTTAAGTGATCCAAGATCACATTGAGTCCATAGGAAAGCCAATACTATTAAGAAGGGATGAGGTGTTGCTTAATGGCTTGCTTGCTCAAAGTGCTTAGTGATATGCTCCAAAGCCCTCAACCACTTTCTCACTTCCACATATGTCCTAAACCAAAAAGTCCAACTCGGCCCCACCGATTCTTTCTATCCGGAGCCACTGAGTTCAGTTGACATAGCCACTGCCAGAAACCCTAATCAATTCGGTCTCACCGATGGGATCTCGGTCTCACCGAGATGGGCTTGCAAACTCTCTGTTGTCTGTTGCAATAGTTTCGGTCTCACCGAGATTTGCAACCGATCTCACCGAGTTTGCTTGGCCAACATTCTGTTTCACTTATTACCCAAATCGGTCCCACCGAGTTGGAGTAATCGGTCAAACCGAGTTTTGGATTTACCCTAACCCTAGCACATCGGTCCCACCGAGTTGATCAAGTCGGTCCCACCGAAATGCCTAACGGTCACATTATGAACCAAATCGGTCCGACCGAGTTCTCTGAATCGGTCCCACCGAGTTTGGTGATTTGTGTGTAACGGTTAGATTTTGTGTGGAGGCTATATATACCCATCCACCCACTCTTCATTCGTGGAGAGAGCCATCAGAACATGCCTACACTTCCAATACATATTTTCTGAGAGAGAACCACCTACACTTGTGTTGAGGTCAAGATATTCCATTCCAACCACATAAATCTTGATCTCTAGCCTTCCCCAAGTTGCTTTCCACTCAAATCTTCCTTCTACCAAATCCAATCGTATGAGAGAGAGTTGAGTGTTGGGGAGACTATCATTTGAAGCACAAGAGCAAGGAGTTCATCATCAACACACCATTTGTTACTTCTTGGAGAGTGGTGTCTCCTAGATTGGCTAGGTGTCACTTGGGAGCCTCCGACAAGATTGTGGAGTTGAACCAAGGAGTTTGTAAGGGCAAGGAGATCGCCTACTTCGTGAAGATCTACCCTAGTGAGGCAAGTCCTTCGTGGGCGACGGCCATGGTGGGATACACAAGGTTGCTTCTTCGTGGACCCTTCGTGGGTGCAGCCCTCCGTGGACTCGCGCAACCGTTACCCTTCGTGGGTTGAAGTCTCCATCAACGTGGATGTACGATAGCACAACCTATCGGAACCACGGATAAAAAATCTCCGTGTCTCCAAATTGCGTTTGCACACTCCAATCCCATCTCTTTACATTCTTGCAATTTGCATGCCTTACTTTCCGCTGGTCATATACCCTTTGTATGCTTGCATGTTTGCTTGATATGTATTGTGAATGTTTAAGATTGTGTTCAAACTCCACATCAACTAAAGGAAATTAAAAACTGCAACTTTTCTTGATTGGAGTCTATTCACCCCCCCCCTCTAGACACCTCTTCTCGATCCTTTCAATTGGTATCAGAGCATTGGTCTCCATTGCCTTGGTTTAAACACCTTTGGAGGAAGATGGATGTGTCTACTTTGGGGAGTCTTAGACATAGAGTGCCTATTCTTGATGGAGAATATTTTCATGAGTGGAAAAATTAAATGCTTGAGATTTTCAATGAATATCATTTGAACAAGTACATTACTAGCCCTTGTGCACCTCATATTGATCCCTTGCATCCCACACCCGAAGAGGATCTTGACATGATTCGCAATCTTAGAACTATCAATCTTATCATAAGAGGATTGCCCAAAAATTTGATTGCTAGTTTGCCTACTCTTGATTGTGCCTATACTATATGGAGATTTCTTGAGGAACGATTTCCAGATTATTCCTTGAAAAATTTAGACGAAATTCTCCATAAGTCTATTTCCTTGAGTAAGATGAATTCTAGTGATCCTAGCTTTGGTGATTTCTATTTGAGCTTACAAATCTCATGCGTGCCATAGGAGATGTTGGGATCATTAGCAATATCATTTCCGAAGCTATTAGAATCCATAAAGATAACCATAGGAGTGATCATTTATCTAATGAGTTACCCTCTCTAGGAATTGATCAATTACAAGATGATGTTGAACATGGATACTATGATGAGGACGATGATAGTGACTATGATCTTGATGATGCGATGAGACACTTTGGTCTTATGGCAAATCTTCGCGGCTACACGGCTGGAGGAAAGGAATGGGTCCTTGATAGTGGATGTACTGATCGTATGACCAGAGGTAAAGATATGTTCCGTGAGCTTGCTGAAAACGACGGCCCTCGAAAATAAGTCACTTTTGGTGATAACTCAAAGGGTAAGGTGGTTGGCCTCGGTAAGGTGGCCATCTCACATGATAGCTCCATACAAAATGTCATGCTCGTTGAATCTCTTGGGTACAATTTACTTTCAGTTTCTAGACTTGCTGATTTCGGTTTCAATGTCCTATTCACTGAAGTAGATTGCCAAGTGTTTCGTAGAGACAATCGTAAAATGGTGTTTACCGGTATACGTAGAGGTGATCTTTACATTGTTGACTTCACTAAAAAGGCTCAACCTAGAACTTGCTTAATTGCTAAATCTTCTAAGGGTTGGTTGTGGCATAGAAGGCTAGGTCATGTGCGTATGCGAAATCTTGATAAGCTTATTAAAGGTGATCATATCCTTGGAGTAAAAGATGTCATATTTGACAAGGATAGACTTTGTAGTGCTTGTCAGGCAGGGAAACAAGTTGGAGGAAGTCATCGCGCGAAGAACATCATGACCACGAGAAGACCACTCGAGCTACTTCACATGGATCTCTTTGGTCCAAATGCCTACAAGAGTCTCGGTGGTAACTCGTTTGGACTAATCATAATTGATGATTTTTCAAGATTTACGTGGGTGTTCTTTCTTGATGACAAATCGCAGGTCCAAAAGATCTTCAAAAGCTTCGCTAGGAAGGCCCAAAATCAATTTGACGTAAAGATCAAGAAGGTTCGGAGCGACAACGGAACGGAGTTCAAGAACGCAAATGTGGATACCTTTCTTGACGAAGAGGGGATTTCACATGAGTTCTCGGCTACGTACACACCTCAACAAAATAGAGTCGTTGAGAGGAAGAACCGGACTCTTATTGAGATGGCAAGAACGATGCTTAATGAGTACAAGACTCCAAAACACTTTTGGGCGGAAGCGGTTGAGACAGCTTGTCATGCAACAAATCGCTTGTATCTTCACAAGCTACTCGGCAAGACGGCATACGAGCTCCTCACCGGTAACAAACCCCAAGTTGGATACTTTCGAGTATTTGGCTCAAAATGCTACATCCTTGATATGCATCGTCATTCTAAATTTGCTCCTAAATCTCATGAAGGTTTCCTACTTGGTTATGGCTCAAACTAGCACACTTACCGTGTCTACAACAATTTCACCCGAAAGGTTGAAGAGACGGTAGATGTGAAGTTTGATGAATCTAACGGCTCGCAAGTAGAGCAATCACCAATTGATGTAGGAGACAAAGACCCTTCGGAAGCAATCCAAGACTTGTCTATTGGCAAGATTCGTCCAACGGAGGTGAAGGAGAGTACCTCGTCCGTCCAAGTGGAAGCTTCTACCTCACGACAAGGTGAACCAAGAATTGATATGGAAGCATCCACAAGTGGGACACACCAAGACGAAGAAAATGAGGAAGCACACCAAGATAAACATCAACAACCTCCTTCTCCACCACGACAAGAGAATGACAACGTCAACAATGAAGAAGGCCAAGAAGAAGAACAAGATGTTCCACCCCAAGCCAAGCCAAAGCTTCCACGAGTTCGAGCAAGAATCGCCAAAGATCATCCCGTTGAGCAAATCTACAATGATATCCAAACCGGGAGAATCACTCGCTCTAAAACTCGTTTAGCTAACTTTTGTGAACATTACTCATTCATCTCTAGCATTGAACCTATGAAGGTTGAAGAAGCATTGGAAGATCCTGATTGGATAAACGCTATGCATGAAGAGCTATACAACTTTGAGAGAAATCAAGTATGGACATTGGTCGAGAAGCCCGACAACAACCACAACATCATTGGTACCAAATGGGTGTTTCGCAACAAGCAAGATGAAGATGGTCAAGTCGTCTGCAACAAAGCACGCCTAGCCGCCCAAGGCTACACTCAAGTCGAAGGTATGGACTATGGTGAGACATATGCTCCCGTTGCTAGACTTGAGTCCATTCGCATCTTACTTGCTTATGCTAATCACCATGATATCACCTTGTACCAAATGGAGATTAAAAGTGCCTTTCTAAATGGTGAAATTGAGGAGGAAGTTTATGTTAAGCAACCTCCCGGCTTTGTCAATCCTAAGAAACCTAATCATGTCTACAAACTTCACAAAGCTCTTTATGGTCTTAAACAAGCTCCTAGAGCGTGGTATAAATGCTTGACCAAGTTCCTTATTGAAAAAGGCTTTGAAATTGGTAAAATTGATTCTACCCTTTTTACTAAAAGGGTCAATGGAGAGCTATTTGTGTGCCAAATTTATGTTGATGATATTATATTTGGTTTGACTAACCCTCATTTTAGTGAGAAGTTTGGAAAGCTAATGTCAGAGAAGTTTGAGATGTCTATGATGAGTGAACTCAAATTCTTTCTCGGTTTGCAAATCAAGCAAACTAAGGAAGTACCTTTGTCTCTCAAACAAAGTACACCAAGGACTTATTCAAGAAGTTCAATATGCAAGAATGCAAAGGTATGACTACACCCATGCCTACTAGTGGACATCTTGATTTGACCAAAGATGGTGAACCGGTTGATCAAAAAGTTTACTGCTCTATGATTGGTTCATTGTTATATCTATGTGCCTCTCATCCTGAAGTACTCAGAAGTAAACATAACAGAACACAAGCATGGTCATCATGATGAAATGAAGACAAGCACAGAGTAAAAAAAGTGTAAACACAGGATAAAACAGGATGAAGACAAACAGACTGAAGAAATTGAATTGAGGAAATTGAGAAAGTCTTCAGTCAAAGTCTTCAAACACAGATATGAACAAGTGCATAACACAGTTATGAGGAAATGAAGGAGTTGATGAAATAGAACTAGTAGGCTTGGTGAAGACAATGATTTGGTAGACCAGTTCCAACTGTTGTCTCAGTTGTACATCTGGTTGGAGCGGCTAGGTATTTAAACCTGAGGACACACAGTCCCGGACACACAGCCCTCACCGTATTCTCCTTGAGCTAAGGTCAAACAGACCTCGCCCAATCACTCGTGGTAAGTCTTCAGGTGACTTCCGAACCTTCACAAACTCGGTCACTCGGCGATCCACAATTCCTCTTGGATGCTCTAGACTATGACGCCTAACCGTCTGGAAGAAGCACAGTCCTCAAAGGTAACAAGCGTCGGATCCACGCAGGATCAATCTCTTAAGTGATGCTCAATCACTTTGGGTTTGTAGGTGTTTGGGTTTGGGTTTTCCTCACTTGATGATTTTCGCTCAAAGTCCTCGGAGGATGGGATGCTCTCAATTGACAAGTGTCAGTTTCTCTCGGAGCAGCCAACCAGCTAGTGGTTGTAGGGGGCGGCTATGTATAGCCTAGGGAGCAGCCCGACATGATAAGACATAAATGCCCTTCAATGATATGACCGTTAGGTGGGTTGATATTTTGGGACAGCTGGCGCATAGCACAGCAACGGTCGGAAATTTGAGTAACAAATTCCTCAGGGCTATCATGTTCCTCATTGTCTAGTCAATCCGCACTGGCGAATTCCTAACTCCTGAGTCAGAACAAATTCCTCAGAGACCAGAAGAACTTCGTCTCTGTCACTGAAGAATATGACTGAACTGTATGAGATTTCCAATGGCTTCACTCGAAGGGATTGGTAGGTGTAGGATTTTGAGTTGATCATCACATGGAAATTTTTCCTTAGTATTTCCTCGACCCCCTTTAACAGTACGGTGTTTCCTATGACTCAAGAAAGAGAAAATGAAACTACGAAAACAAAAGTCTTCACGCTTCATGTTCCTCGAGTGAATACCAAGTCTTCAAGGTTACACCAATTTCTTCACTTTCAAAGTCTTCAGAAAGTCTTCAGAAATCCAAAGTCTTCAGTCGAAGAACTTCATTTTTAGGGATCGACTTTCTCTGTAAATATCAAACTCCTCATAGACTTATAGACATGTGTACACTCATAAACACATTAGTCCCTTAACCTATAAGTCTTCAATACACCAAAATCACTAAGGGGCACTAGATGCACTTACAGTAAACCTGATAATTTCACCTACAAATTGTTGTTTAATTAAGACTCCGTTGTATACACATATTTGTTTGCGCCTGCTCTCTTTGACTTTCACAGCAGGGGAAGATATTTTGTTCTTGAGAACGAGGCCCGAGCCCACAACGCGGCGGTTGTGGCTGCATGGCAGGCTGAGACATCCACACCAAGAGCCTTCGTGAGCTACCACTCCGACCATTACGCAGGCTACTGATTGATTACAGAGCTAGGGCAAAAGCCTAAGCTTGGGAGAGTACGTGTTTCCCACCGACATTACATTCATGGTCACACTTTTTCATTGTATTACCCATGCTTAATTTATTTTCTCGCTTTCTTCTTTGGTGTTTGAAAAACTTTGAGAAAATACAAAAATATTTCCTGCTTCTTTTTTATTTTCTTTCCAGAGTTGTTAGCCATAGCACTAAAAAGAAAACCCAAAAACATTTCTTTGTTCTTCTTTTGCTTGTTGGGAGCTTTCCCGTGTTAATAGTTTTTCTCGTTTTTCCTTTTCCCTGTTATTTGCTTGTTCTAGAAAATCAAAAAACTTCAAAAAATATTTCAGTGTGCTTCACTGAATTTCTTTTTTGTTTATTGAGTCGTACCAAGGAGAATACCACGATGAAAATGTTGAGTGGCTCTCATATGCATAATTGTTGATCTAACAAAGAGCCCATTTTACCTTGTCTTCTCCTGTTGAATAAAATGTTTGCAGATTCCAGCTTAATCCACGGCACTCTTACACTATTATTATTTTCTTATCGTTCGGTCGTGCAAGTGAAAGGCAATAATGACGATATTCGATGAACTGATCGTGGCAGAGAGAAACGGGTATGAACTCGACCTATTCTGTTTTTGTAAATATGTTTAACCTAGTATCCATAATTCAGCCCATTATTATTAAACATGTTTACAATGACAATTAGAGATTATAGTTTCTCATGCCATGCATAAGTAGCTTGGAGTGGATAATGATTTATCTTGGATATCAACACTGCGTTAAAATGATTGTGATGTAGTATGATGATATGGTATCCTCCTCTGAATGTTCGAGTGGCTTGACTTGGCACATGTTCATGCATGTAGTTGAATCAAAACCAACAAAGCCTCTATGATATTTATGTTCATGGTGTTCATATCCTACTCATGCTAGTGTCCAATGTTACTTATGCATAATGCATGTTCCTCACCGTTGTTGCTCTCTAGCTGGCCGCTTCTCAACCTATTTGCTAGCCTTCGCCTGTACTAAGTAGGAATTCTGCTTGTGCATCAAAAACCTTGAACCCAAGTTATTCCAGATGAGTCCACCATCCCTACCTATATGCGGTATTACCCTGCCGTCCTAAGTAAATTTGCATGTGCCATCTCTAAAAACTTCAAATAAATATCCTTTTTGTGTGCCTGGATCGTTCATGGAACGACAGGAGGTAGTCGGTATCTTCCATGCTATGCGGGTTATTCTCAGGTTGAGTGTTTATTCACTCGCCATCGCACGAGAAAAGGGCAGTAATAGGGATGCCCAGTCCCAAACTGCAAAAAAGAATTGATCTCTCAAATAATCAAACAAAAACTCCCAATGGAGTCATAACCTTTACTTTTCCGCTTGGGAACCGCCACTACCGTGCTTAGCATGGAAGATATTGATAACTGATAGTCCTGAAGTAAATGAGAAGGGTGCATGTCTCAAAATATCATTTACCTCTGCTTTAAAACTTGAGCTCTGGCACCTCTGCAAATCACTGCTTCCCTCTGCGAAGGGACTATCTATTTACTTTTATGTTGTGCCATCACCTTCTAAAATAAGCGCCAGAACCTGAGAGCACTGCTGTCATGTTGATGCATTGTGTGTAGCTAATGTTGGGTGCATCATGACTGGATCTTTTCTACCATGAATTAGAATGTTTAGTCGCTGCTTGAACTTTGGAGGTGCTCTGCATTTATGTTTTGCGGTCTCAGAAAGGGCTAGCGAGATACCACTATTGTCATATTATATCATGGTTGTTTTGATAACGTGTTGCTGTTTGAGATATCTTATTATTGCTCGCTAGCTGATTATGTCATTGATACGTGTTAATATAATTTTTAAGAGTTATTGTCGACATGGTTAGTTATAATATTGGCTGAAAACATGGGTGTTGTTTAATCTTATTTATGCAAACAAGAGCAAAAGAGTTCGTAAAATTTTTTCTTTTTCACTTTCAGTTTATCAACTGAATTGCTTGAGGACAAGCAAATGTTTAAGCTTGGGGGAGTTGATACGTCTCCAACGTATCTACTTTTCCTAACGCTTTTCCTCTTGTTTTGGACTCTAATTTGCATGATTTGAATGGAACTAACCCCGGACTGACGCTGTTTTCAGCAGAACTACCATGGTGTTGTTTTTGTGCAGAAATAAAGGTTCTCGGAATGGAACAAAACTTTGCGAGGATTTTGTATATCAATAAAGAGAATTTCTGGAGCCAAGAACCACCGGAGGGGGGCACCTAGTTGGGCACAACCCACCAGGCCCCCCCTCCAGGCGCGCCCAGGTGGGTTGTCCCCACCTGGTGGCCCCGCAGACCCTGAAACCTACACTATAAAATCACATTTTTCCAGAAAAAATCAGGGAGAAAGAATTATCGCGTTCCACGAGACGGAGCCGCCGCCGCCTCCTGTTCTTAATTGGGAGGCCAGATCTGGAGTCCGTTGGGGGCTCCGGAGAGGGGGATCTTCGTTTTTCGTCATCACTAACCCTTCTCCATCGCCAATTACATGATGCTCGCCACTGGGAGTGAGTAATTCCTTCGTAGGCTCGCTGGTCGGTGAGGAGTTGGATGAGATTGGTTTCTTCAGGAAATCAGCCAGTTGATCCGTAGCAGCCGCCATTTCAAATAGTTTTGAAGCTATTCTTTTTCTTTAGAAAAATAGTCTTGTTAAATTTCAGTCAACTAAGACTTAGAGCAACTCCAACGCGACAACCCATTTAGTCCGCGCGCATCCGTTTGGGTCGGCGCGTACAGAAAAGTCGGCCCAACGCGCCGACCCAAACGGATGCGCGTTCGCTTTTCGTCCGCCTGCCGACCCATTTCCGGCCCATTTTTGAGCCTCATTTGCGTCGGTGCGGACGCGCGCGGCGCCCGTCTACTCTTTCCCCTGGCCCGCCAGTCGCTGGCAGCCTTCACCATTTCCCTCCACTTCCCAAAAATCCTCCCGCCCGCGTGCGCTCCGCCGCCCGCCATGGACGACGACCTCGATACCGCCACCGGCCTCGCCTTCCTCGCCTCGTCCGGCATCACGACCCCCCTAAGGCAAAAGCAAGTGTCGTGCCCCCCGCAAGATCGCCGCCGCGCCCAAGCCGAAGAAGAAGCTGATGCCCGAGGAGCGGGCAAGGGAGTAAGCGAAGAGAAAGGGCCGGATATGAACAAGTGCATAACACAGTTATGAGGAAATGAAGGAGTTGAGGAAATAGAACCAGTAGGCTTGGTGAAGACAATGATTTGGTAGACCAGTTCCAACTGCTGTCTCAGTTGTACATCTGGTTGGAGCGGCTAGGTATTTAAACCTGAGGACACACAGTCCCGGACACACAGTCCTCACCGTATTCTCCTTAAGCTAAGGTCACACAAACCTCGCCCAATCACTCGTGTTAAGTCTTCAGGTGACTTCCGAACCTTCACAAACTCGGTCACTCGGCGATCCACAATTCCTCTTGGATGCTCTAGACCATGACGCCTAACCGTCTGGAAGAAGCACAGTCCTCAAAGGTAACAAGCGTCGGATCCACGCAGGATCAATCTCTTAAGTGATGCTCAATCACTTTGGGTTTGTAGGTGTTTGGGTTTGGGTTTTCCTCACTTGATGATTTTCGCTCAAAGTCCTTGGAGGATGGGATGCTCTCAAATGACAAGTGTCAGTTTCTCTCGGAGCAGCCAACCAGCTAGTGGTTGTAGGGGGCGGCTATTTATAGCCTAGGGAGCAGCCCGACATGATAAGACATAAATGCCCTTCAATGATATGACCGTTAGGTGGGTAGATATTTTGGGACAGCTGGCGCATAGCACAACAACGGTCGGAAATTTGAGTCACAAATTCCTCAGGGCTATCATGTTCCTCACTGTGTAGTCAATCCGCACTAGCGAATTCCTAACTCCTCAGTCAGAACAAATTCCTCAGAGACCAGAAGAACTTCATCTCTGTCACTGAAGAATATGACTGAACTGTATGAGATTTCCAATGGCTTCACTCGAAGGGATTGGTAGGTGTAGGATTTTGAGTTGAGCATCACACGGAAATTTTTCCTTAGTATTTCCTCGACCCCCTTTAACAGTACGGTGTTTCCTATGACTCAAGAAAGAGAAAATGAAACTACGAAAACAAAAGTCTTCACGCTTCATGTTCCTCGAATGAATACCAAGTCTTCAAGGTTACACCAATTTCTTCACTTTCAAAGTCTTCAGAAAGTCTTCAGAAATCCAAAGTCTTCAGTCGAAGAACTTCATTTTTAGGGGTCGACTTTCTCTGTAAATATCAAACTCCTCATAGACTTATAGACCTGTGTACACTCATAAACACATTAGTCCCTTAACCTATAAGTCTTCAATACACCAAAATCACTAAGGGGCACTAGATGCACTTACAATCTCCCCCTTTTTGGTGATTGACGACAATATAGGTTAAGTTTTCAATGGGGATAAACATATGAAGTGTAAATACTGATATTGAGAATTTTATTGCAAGATATAGAAGAACTCCCCCTGAAGATGTGCATAGTGAGGAATTTGCTTTTGAAGCAATGCACACTTGAAGAGTTGAATCATGGAGATCTCCCCCTATATCTTGTAATTCATACACGCATTTGACATATAATATGAAGAATTTGAAATGCATGATGAAATATGGTGACTGATGTAATTCAGCATGCGTGCATTAACATATATGAGGAATAAGCATGCAGAAGAGCTTCAGCAAAAGTATCAGGTCACCATAGAGTTTAAGTTTACAACTCGATCCAGCAAAGTTTCAGAAGAACGAGAGTTGTAACTTAGCAAAAAAAATGCCCATATATGATAGACCCGCTTGAAGACTAACTCAAATTTCTCCCCCTTTGTTATCGAATGACCAAAAGGATCGAAAATGAGGACTAACGCCCCTGAAGAATATCAAGTTGATGAAGGAGCGCCAGCGTTGTTGGGGTCGTTTGTTGATGTAGGGCCTGCCACAGTGTCGTCCAAGTCTTCATGCTCATCGGTGTCGCGCGATGAAGAATAGGAGCTGGCACCAAGGAAGGAACCTTGACTTTATTGTATTTCTTCGGTGGAGGTGCAGACCAGTCAAAATCTTCCTTGAGACCCATGTTCTTCAGATCTTCTTCACCATATACATGTGACAGAATAGCCCAGGTGCGATCGAAGACTTCATGGAGGTAGTAATGGTTTTTCTTCACTGCATTATGAGTAGCAGTCATGTTGTGAAGAATTGAACCAAACTGACGCTTAACCCATTTATGGTTTCGATCCAGCTTCTGGTGAAGACTTAGCAGAAGCTCACGGTCAGTCATCACACGAGGAGCAGTGGCTTGAGGATTTGGCTTGGATGCATGGGCAGCAGAATCATGAGTGACAGAGTCATCATTGGTGGAATAAGATGCAACCTTGCGAAATTGACCATCCAATGGACGAATGCCTTCATCAATAACAGCTGGTGCCTTGCCCTTTTCGTCAGCTGAGGAATAGGTCCGCTTGAGGACTTCAATTGGGGGCAAGTAGCTGAGGTGATTCTGAAAATCAGCCTTGTAGTTGAGTGAAGACCTTGTACTGAGGAATCTCATGATCCAGGGAGCATAAGGCTTCAGCTCAAACAGAGAAAGTGCAACATTTGCCAGAGTCCTCATGAAGAAATCGTGATAATTGACAGGAATGCCATGAATGATGTTGAATACCAGATTCTTCATGATGCCAGCAATTTCCTCATCAGATGAGTCGTGGCCTTTGATTGGACTCATAGTCTTCGTCAGAATGCGATAGACTGTCCTTGGTACATACTGCAATTCCTTCATGAGGAATTTTGTCCTTGAGGCTTGACCAGGTTTCAATGGCTTCATCAGCACTTGCATATAGTGATCAGTAAGCTCAGGCTCTTGGTACATGCAACGAGCTCCTTCAGGTGGAGGACTGATGGGCAGGGCGTGAAGTAATTCAGAGGCCGGTGCTTTGTAGTGAGTGTTTTCGGTCATCCAATCCAAAACCCAAGAGTTCACATCGTCAGCATCTCCTGTGATGTGCAATGTTGCGTAGAATTGAAGAATGAGTTCTTCATTCCAATCAACTATGTCTGTGCAAAAGTTGAGGAAGCCTGTGTCATGAAGCACACTGAGGACAGGTGTGAAGCATGGCAGTGATTCCATGTCCACATGAGGAATATGCTCGTGGTCGAAGACTTTGTCCTTGTTGAAGAGCACTGCAGAATAGAAGTTGGCCTGGCTGGCGGTCCAAAAGCGCTTCCTTCTAAGACGAGCAGAATCGTAGGGATTGTAGTCAGTGAAGAACACGTGCTCGCCGAAGAAATCATCAGCCTTGAATTTCTACTTCTTTGAGAATGGATCCTTTGGCTTGGGCTGAGGAGTGTCAGTCAATTGCATTATCACCTCAGGAATCGCAATCTCAGGTTCTTCAGGCTGAGGAATTTCAGCTTCTACTCCAGTGACAGCCTGGGTCTTCAATTCTTCATTTAAATTTTCTTCAGCACTAGTGGCTGGAATTTCTTCATGGACAGACGGTGTGGCATGTGGTTCATCAGATCCCATTTGAACTGTAGTTACTGGGGATTGAGGAATTTGTTGCAATGGTGTGAAGAGTGGAGAGTTGGGGTGCTGACTTTCCCAAAAGTCATCATTTAGCACGGGTGTGGTACAGCCAATGTCCACATCTTCATCTTCCATTTCTTCAGCGCCGGCCTCTTCAGCAGTAAATGAGGCATAGGCGAGGAGACAACTGGTGTTGAAGGGATTTCATCCACTTCAATTTCTTCATCCATCTGCTCTGACGAAGCAGCAGAAGGATTTTCTTCATCGGATTAAGGAACAATGTCCTTTGATGGCATGGTTAAGATACGAACAGCATCAATGGGGTTTGCAAATGAGCTGGTCAAAGACTTCATCTTCTTCGGAGCTGAAGAATCTGATGAAGCTGATGCCTTCCTTTTCTTCACTGTTGCACGCTCTGCAGCCTTAGTCTTCTTCACATCTGAAGCAAATGGAAGGATCGGAGTTGGGGTAGGTGCAGGAGGAGCAGAGGAATGTGGTTGATTTTCTTCAGGCAGAACTGATGCAGTTGCCCTGACCTCTTCATTTTCTTCAGGCGCACCACTAGTGGATGCACTGGCAATTTCATCAACGGCTGGAATGCAGTCATCAACCCTGGAACTCGCATTTTCTTCAGCAGCCTGAATGTCATCAGCGGTGCTGGCATGTTCTTCAGTCAGCTGAGCAGATGCTTCAACCTGAGGAATTTCTTGTTGCGATGGAGATGCAACATTTGGAGTGAACTTTTCTGTTAGCTTCACAAAACGGACTTTGGCTCCAAGCCAGTCAGCATGGTATACATCAAATTCATCACTGAGTTTCTTGATCTCAGATTGAATGTTGACAAGTTCTTCAGTTGTCATAGAGACAACGTGTTTCTTCAGAAAACGCTCCTTCTTGTACTGCGCTTTCTTGATCTGCCTGGCCTTTTCAAATTTCCATTTTTCTTCTTGTATGAAGGCAGTCAGCATATGACTTTGGCCAGGAGTCAACTTGAAATCAGGCAAAGGAGTGTTTGGGTCCTTGTGCCAGAGGTCAATGTAGTCGAGGATCAACTTTGGATCCAAAAGCAGTGGCACATTTGTGCCCTTGGCTCTAGCGGCCCTGACTTGCCTATCCCTGATGATTTCAGCAAGTTCCTCATCATCAGCTTCGTCTTCATCCGACGTCACTTGGAAGGCGACCTGCTTTTTGTGAGGACTTGGGCGCAAACCTCGTCCAGCAGTGGCCTTTGTCTTCAGCAGGGAGGGTCCCGTTGAAGAATTTGGTGCAGCTGAGGAACTAGCAGAAGCTCCTGAGGCATAGAGATGCATGTCGTCCTTTGGCACGTGGCAAGATGCACAGGTGCAGAGGATTTGGTCGGAGCAGCTGAGGACTTTGGCCGAGGAGCTGAGGATTTTGGAGGAGCAGGAGCAGCGTGAGGAATTGGTCGTGAGGGCTTTGAGGATTCTGGTCGTGAGGGCATTGCTGAGGTACTTGGCCGTGAGGGCATTGAAGAAGAAGCACTTGGCTTGTGAGCAGGCTTCTTTGACATGGCCTTCTTAGTCTTGACAGAGGCCTCAGCAGCAGCAGCAGAGTCTTTGTTGAATTTCCTCACTTCTTCCTTAGCCTGTTTGGCCAACTTGGCCTGGCGCTTGGCCCATTCTTCAGGATAGTCCTCACCGCGCTTGAGGCTAGTGGGATCTGCTTCTTGGCCAGGTGCCAACGGAGGTCTTGGGCATGGAGGATTGAGTGCGAATTTCTTCATGTATTTTGGAGTAACATATCTGTACTCCCTCCACTCTCTTGCCCATCTCCTCTCTATCTTCTGAATGCGCACCTTGCGCTGATTTTTATCTTCCTCAGGGGGTGTGCAGTACCCAGCATAGATGTCCTCAGGGATTTCAAAAGCAGTGTTGACCTCAGGCCTCTTTCCTCCTTTCTGTGGCTTCTTTCCATCAGCCATTTTCTTCAGCTGAGGAATTTGAACAATGAAATTCTCTGAAGATGTATGCAACTTCTCTTCGAGGAACGCTGCAAATGAGTTAAGTTGATGAGAACCTAGTGATTCAGCAGCGGACATGAGTACCTGTGAACAGAGTACAGTTGCGAGGAATTTGGAGAGGTCATATGCGTTCTGAGAAGGTTTTGTAAAAAGAACAAGTTTGAGGAATTTGACCAGATGAGTCTTGAAGAATTTCACTAAGCGTTCTTAGTCTTAGGTTCCAGAGTTGTACAGATCAGAAATCCGCACAATTGAGCAATCTTGAAGAGAAATTATAGCTTAGAGAAATGAATCAAGAACAGATGACATGTGAGGTGTTTACTGTGTGAAGAATTTGAAGAATAAACACCTTTGAGGATTTTGTAGAAATCATTTGAATCAAAGAGGGTAGTAAAAGTAACTTCTAATTACCCCGAACGAAGAACACGGCGAACTAGGATGTGGAGATGTGAAGTTCGTCAGTGCAGATCTTCCACGCCCTAACTTGGCGGAAGAAGACAGCTACGGCGGCGGCGGAGTGAAGAAATCCGCGGTCGGCGCGAGTACGACGACGACGAGGTCGAGGCAGTGACGCTCTTCCTCACCGGCGACGATGAAGTAGCGGCGGCGCTAGGGTTTGAGAAGCTCAAGCTGGAGAGAGGTCGAGCGGAGTAAAGGAAGTGAGGAAGGGGAGGGGGCTATTTATAGCCATGGTGAAAAACTGTTCGCCCGAAGAATTTGGACGAATGTGCCCCTGACCCTTCTCATTCGCTTGACATGTGTCACCCACGTACTGAGAAGTGGAGATCGTGTGAGATCGTGGGTGAATAGATAAGTATTTCGTGGGATGCGGAACGGTTTGAGCGGCAAAGCCGAAAGTTTGGATAAGATAAGATTTAACGTTCCGTTCGCAAATTCTTCAGCTGACAAGGACACGGTGAAGATTTTGAACGAGTTTCAAATAGAACGCACATGAAGAATTTGTGAATAGATTGGGTTGAGTTTAGCATAGAGGGGGTAGGGTCCGATCACATTCACTTAGCAGAGAAAACAACTTGAAGAAATAACAATAAGTGAATGCTGTAGAGGACATAAACTCATATATATATATATATATATATATATATATATATAGCCAATGAAGAAAAACGATGGGAACAGTGAAGACAATGCAAAGTTGAAGAAAATGAACAACTGAGGAAAAACTCGAATTGAAGATTTTCAACTTTTTGTGGTGGCGTGTCCCACCGTATAAGAATGATGATTTCAGACACCGCGTACAATTGTCATAGGGTTCTGAGAATGAAATTCTTCGTTAATTTCTTCACACTAAGAGTGTTATTCTTCATTGATTGAAGAAAAACTTTTCTTCATGTGTTGCACATCTAAGTCATCAATTTTGCATAAGTGTTAGGATGAGTGTCCTATTCAAAGAACATTCGAAGATTCTAAGATATTTAGCTCACATCGCAACTTGCTAAATCTCTTCTCATCCAAGGGCTTTGTGAAGATATCGGCCAGCTGTTCTTCAGTCTTCACATGCTCGATAGAAATGTCGCCCTTCAACACATGATCACGAAGAAAATGATGACGAATCTGAATGTGCTTTGTCTTCGAGTGCTGAACTGGGTTGTGAGCAATCTTGATGGCACTCTCATTGTCACAGAAGAGAGGCACATTCTTCACGTTGACGCCGTAGTCCTTGAGAGTTTGCTTCATCCACAGCAATTGAGCACAGCAAGAACCAGCAGCAATGTACTCAGCTTCAGCAGTAGACAGTGATACGCAGTTCTGTTTCTTCGAGGACCAACAGACCAAAGATCTTCCGAGGAAATGACATGTACCAGATGTTGACTTGCGGTCCACACGATCACCAGCATAGTCAGAGTCAGAATATCCAATGAGATCAAAAGCCGAGCCCTTGGGGTACCATAATCCAAGTGTTGGTGTGTGAGCTAGATATCGAAGAATATGCTTCACAGCCTTATGGTGTGATTCCTTCGGTGTAGCTTGAAATCGGGCACACATGCAAACACTAAGCATTATATCTGGCCTAGATGCACATAAGTACAATAAAGAACCAATCATGGAGCGGTATACCTTATGATCGAAGTCAATACCATTTTCATCAGTGCACAGATGGCCATTTGTGGGCATAGGAATTTTGACGCCTTTGCAATCTTGCATGCCGAATTTCCTCAGTACATCCTTGAGGTATTTCTCCTGAGATATGAATATGCCATTGCGTTGTTGACGAATTTGAAGACCTAAGAAGAATTTCAATTCTCCCATCATAGACATTTGATATTCTTCACTCATCATATAGGCAAATTCATCACTATAACGTTGGTCAGTACAGCCAAAGATAATATCATCAACATATATTTGGCACACAAACAGTTCACCATCATAAGATTTAGTGAAAAGAGTAGGGTCGAGTGAACCGGGTTTGAAGCCTTTCTTCATGAGGAATTCCTTCAAAGTATCATACCACGCCCGAGGGGCCTGCTTGAGGCCATAGAGGGCCTTATTGAGTCTGAAGACTTTGTCAGGATTCTTTGGATCTTCAAAACCTGGGGGTTGAGCAACATATACTTCTTCCTCAAGCTTACCATTGAGGAATGCACTGTTCACATCCATTTGATATAAAGTGATATCATGATGGTTAGCATAAGCAAGTAATATGCGAATAGCCTCAAGTCTAGCAACAGGTGCAAAAGTTTCATCGAAATCAATTCCTTCAACCTGTGTGTAGCCTTGAGCTACAAGCCGTGCCTTATTCCTCACCACAAGGCCATTTTCATCTTGCTTGTTGCGGTAGATCCACTTTGTGCCAATGATATTGTGCTTGCGAGGATCTGGACGTTTGACCAGTTCCCAGATGTTGTTGAGCTCGAATTGATGTAATTCTTCTTGCATGGCCTGAATCCACTCAGGCTCCAGAAATGCTTCATCTACCTTAGTGGGCTCTGTGATAGAGACAAAAGCATAGTGCCCACAAAAGTTAGATAAATGTGAAGCTTTTGAGCGTGTGAGAGGACCTGGTGCTTCAATGTCATCGATGATCTTTTCAACTTGCACTTCTCTTGCAACGCGAGGATGAGCTGGTTGTCGTCGAGGAATTTGATCAGCATTTCTTCAGCACCATTTTCTTCAGCATTTTCTTCAGGTGCATTAGCTCGACGTTCTGGAATGAATTCTTCAGCAGATTCTTCGGTAGGAATGACATCCTCAGTAGCCTTGAACTTGATAGTTTCCTCAGGTGCTGATTCATCTATCATAGAAGGTAGGTGCTCTCTTTGCGAGCCATTAGTTTCATCGAACCGCACATCTACAGTTTCAACAAACTTGTGAAGAACGTTGTTGAAGACTCTGTAGGTGTGCGAGTCCTTTCCGTAACCAAGCATAAAACCTTCATGTGCTTTCGGTGCAAATTTGAGTTGTGATGAGGATCTCTAATCCAACATTTAGCACCGAAGACTTTGAAATAACTCACATTGGGTTTCTTGTCAGTGAGGAGTTCATAGGCAGTCTTCTTGAAGAATTTGTGAAGATATACTCTGTTGATGATGTGGCAAGCAGTATCAATTGCATCAATCCAGAAACGACGAGGCGTTTTGTATTCATCAAGCATAGTGCGAGCCATCTCAGCAAGAGTCCTGTTCTTGCGCTCCACGACGCCATTCTGCTGAGGAGTATAAGGAGCAGATAACTCATGAGTAATACCAAGTTCATCAAGATAGTCATCAAGACCAGAATTCTTGAACTCAGTTCCATTGTCACTTCTGATGTGCTTGATCTTCACACCAAAGTTGGTTGAAGCCCTCGAGGAAAATCGTTTGAAGACTTCCTGCACTTCATGTTTGTAAGTAACAATGTGTACCCATGTGTATCGAGAGTAATCATCAACAATAACAAAGCCATATTGAGATGCATCATTTGAAACTGCAGAATAATGGTTAGGACCGAAGAGATCCATGTGAAGCAATTCAAATGGTCGAGTAGTGGTCATGATAGTCTTCGCTGGATGCTTAGCCTTTGTCATCTTTCCAGCTTCACAGGCTCCGCATAAGTGATCCTTGAGGAATTTGACATTCTCAATGCCAATGACATGCTTCTTCTTCGCAAGCGTGTGCAAATTCCTCATGCCTGCATGACCAAGTCGTCGATGCCATAGCCAGCCTTCTGAAGCTTTTGCAAGTAGGCACACGGCTGGTTGCGGTCCTGTAGAGAAATCAACAATATACAAGTCTCCTCTCCTAAAGCCTTCGAAGACTTTGGAATTGTCAGCTTCCATAACCACAACACAACGATACTTGCCAAAGACAACAACCATATCAAGATCACAAAGCATTGAGACAGACATGAGGTTGTATCCTAAGGACTCGACAAGCATGACTTTGTCCATGTGTCGATCCTTTGTGATCGCAACCTTACCTAGACCCAATACCTGACTTTTGCCTTTGTCAGCGAAGATGATATGCTTCAGATGCGATGGTGATAAGGGAGCATCCATCAATAGATTCTTGTCACCAGTCATGTGATTTGTACATCCACTATCGAGGACCCACTCAGTGGCTTTGGGTTGATCATCCTGCAGATGAATTAGTGCAGCTTACGAACTCATATACTTCATCAGTGAAGAATATGACATCAATTCATCAGATCAATTTCATCAAGTAATAGAACAGATAAAGCAGTATGAGGACGTGAGAAATGAAAGTTCATTTCTTCATGATTAGCCTGCGTCCTTTCAGGCATTTTTCAGGTCTCCAGCAAATTCTTCAGACGTTCACGCACGTCTGGAGACCTGACCCTGCAGAAGAGATTAGTTCTTTTTCTTCACCACCCACATCTGAAGGGGTGGCAAAGAGTTCATCACTCTGCGAGCTCCATACGAGAAAGGTGGCATAGAAGCCAATCCATTTCGTTTCACATAAGAGGAGTTAGGGTAAGCATATGAATAAGCAGAGAAATTCTTCGAGGACTTATGAACATAATGATTAGAAGAATAATGCTCATATTCATAGCCCTTAGCTCTTCCCTGCGAAACAGAGTTGTTAGCACGATGATATTCATATGAGGACTTTGATCCTTTTGAGGAATTTGATCCACGTGAGGAATTCGGTCCGTATGAGGACTTGGATCCATATGAAGAATTTGGTCCATATGAAGAATTTGATCTGGGGTTCCTATTCTTCACAGGTGGTGTCATGAGGACATTCACCTGAAGACTTTGAAGGCACCTTTTGGGAACCCAGATTTTCTTCATAGGGGAACCGTTCCTGCAGTTAGTGCCAACATATCTAGCAAATACTTCACCATTCTGATTTTTGAACAGTTTATAGTTGGAGTCAAATGACTCATCAGAAGAATGAGGAGATTCACATGTAAAGCCAGATAAATTAGATGGATCAACTGGAGGTCCCTTTGCAGCAACCCATGAGGTTTTGGGGTACTGCTCAGGCTTCCAATATGTACCATCAGCATTGAGTTTCCTCTCAAAGGCAATACCCTCTTTCCTAGGGTTCCTGTTGAGGATCTGCTTTTTAAGCACATCACAAAGAGTCTGATGCCCTTTGAGGCTTTTGTACATGCCTGTCATGTACAATTCCTTCAGCCCTGCATCGTCAGTGATACTAGCAATGTCCTCAGATGAGGAATTAGTGATAGCAGAGGCAGGTGAAGAATTTGTAACATTAGAAGCATTTGAACATTCAGGTGAAGAATTAGCAGATTCATGTTCAATGCATTTCAAACATGGAGGAACAAATTCTTCCTGAGAAGCGCTGATTTGTTGAGCAAGTAATGAATCGCGCTCCTTCTGAAGATCTTCACAACTCACTCTTAGCTTCTCAAGGTCTTGCTTTCTCTGAAGAAATTCATAAGAAAGCTTCTCATGATCAGATAAGAGAGTGTTATGATGACCTTGAAGGTTGTCAAACCTAGTCTGAAGTCTCTGAAGATTTTCTGTCAAGGTTTTAGTGCGATCCATTTCTTCACCCAACATATCATCACTTTTGTCTAGCATGTTTCAAAAGCCCTTAGTTGTTTCACAGCAATCTTAGCAAGTTTAGAATAGCCGGGCTTGTGGTTTTTATCAGATTCATTCTCACTTGATTCAGAGGAGGTATATTTGAGTACCTTGGCACCCTTTGCCATGAAGCAATAGGTGGGAGCGTAGTCATCATTGCCTTCATCAGCCTTGTTGGTGAGGTCATTTTCTTCAGAGTTGAATATAGACTTGCTGACGAATGCAGTAGCGAGAGCTAGGCTCGCCACACCGGATTCGGACTCCTCAGACGCCTCCTCTTCCTCATTTTCTTCAGATTCAGCCTCGGAGTCCATTTCCTTGCCAATGAATGCTCGAGCCTTCTTGGAGCTGCTCTTCTTGTGAGATGAAGACTTTGAGGATTTTGATGATGAAGACTTTGAGGATTTCTTCTTTTTCTTCGCATCATCAGAACTTTAATCCTTGTATTTCTTCTTCTTTGATTTCTTTTCCCACTGAGGACAATCTTAAATGTAGTGTCCAGGTTTCTTGCATTTGTGACAAAGCCTCTTCTTGTAGTCACTGGACGAGGAATCATTGCTCCTTGAGGGTCTTCCAAAGCGACCACGTCTTGAGAACTTCTGGAATTTCTTGACGAGCAGTGCTAGTTCATGGCTCAGTTCTTCAGGATCACCAAGGCTGCTGCCAGAGTCTTCATCTTCAGACTCAGAAACTGCCTTGGCCTTCAGTGCACGTGATCTGCCATAGCTCGAACCATAGAGATCTCTCTTTTCAGCAAGCTGGAACTCATGAGTATTTAGCCTCTCGAGGATATCAGCGGGATCAAGTGACTTGTAATCAGCACGTTCTTGTATCATCAATGCCAGAGTATCAAATGAGGAATCAAGCGATCTCAACAATTTCTTCACCACCTCATGGTCGGTGATGTCAGTGGCACCAAGCGCTTGAAGCTCATTTGAGATGTCAGTGAGGCGATCGAAGGTTTGTTGAACATTTTCATTGTCGAGTCTTTTGAAGCGGTTGAAGAGATTGCGAAGAACATCAACTCGAGAGTCACGCTGTGTTGAGACTCCTTCATTCACTTTGGACAGCCTATCCCAGATAAGCTTAGCAGTTTCCAAAGCACTCACTCTTCCATACTGTCCTTTACTCAGATGGCCACATATGATATTCTTCGCTTGAGAATCGAGTTGCTTGAATCTCTTCACATCAGCAGCATTCAGAGAAGGTGTGACTGAGGGAACACCATTTTCCACAACATACCAGAGATCGTTATCAATTGCCTCAAGATGCATTCGCATCTTATTCTTCCAGTAGGGGTAGTCCGTCCCATCGAAGGTAGGACACCCAGCAGAGACCTTGATCATACCTGCGGTCGACATAACTAAAACTCCAGGCGGTTAAACCAAAATCACACAGAACAAGGGAGTACCTTGCTCTGATACCAATTGAAAGTGCGTTATATCGACTAGAGGGGGGTGAATAGGCGATTTTTATGAATTCTTCACTGAGGAATTTGCGGGTGAGGAAATTCCTTAGCGAAGAACTACTTGCAGCGGAATAAGTACTCAAAAGTAAACATAACAGAACACAAGCATGGTCATCATGATGAAATGAAGACAAGCACAGAGTACAGAAAGCGTAAACACAGGATAACACAGGATGAAGACAAACAGACTGAAGAAATTGAACTGAGGAAATTGAGAAAGTCTTCAGTCAAAGTCTTCAAACACAGATATGAACAAGCACAACACAGTTATGAGGAAATGAAAGAGTTGAGGAAATAGAACCAGTAGGCTTGGTGAAGACAATGATTTGGTAGACCAGTTCCAACTGCTGTCTCAGTTGTACATCTGGTTGGAGCGGCTAGGTATTTAAACCTGAGGACACACAGTCCCGGACACACAGTCCTCACCGTATTCTCCTTGAGCTAAGGTCACACAGACCTCGCCCAATCACTCGTGGTAAGTCTTCAGGTGACTTCCGAACCTTCACAAACTCGGTCACTCGGCGATCCACAATTCCTCTTGGATGCTCTAGACCATGACGCCTAACCGTCTGGAAGAAGCACAGTCTTCAAAGGTAACAAGCGTCGGATCCACGCAGGATCAATCTCTTCAGTGATGCTCAATCACTTTGGGTTTGTAGGTGTTTGGGTTTGGGTTTTCCTCACTTGATGATTTTCGCTCAAAGTCCTCGGAGGATGGGATGCTCTCAAATGACAAGTGTCAGTTTCTCTCGGAGCAGCCAACCAGCTAGTGGTTGTAGGGGGCGGCTATTTATAGCCTAGGGAGCAGCCCGACATGATAAGACATAAATGCCCTTCAATGATATGACCGTTAGGTGGGTAGATATTTTGGGACAGCTGGCGCATAGCACAGCAACGGTCGGAAATTTGAGTATCAAATTCCTCAGGGCTATCATGTTCCTCACTGTGTAGGCAATCCGCACTGGCGAATTCCTAACTCCTCAGTCAGAACAAATTCCTCAGAGACCAGAAGAACTTCGTCTCTGTCACTGAAGAATATGACTGAACTGTATGAGATTTCCAATGGCTTCACTCGAAGGGATTGGTAGGTGTAGGATTTTGAGTTGAGCATCACATGGAAATTTTTCCTTAGTATTTCCTCGACCCCCTTTAACAGTACGGTGTTTCCTATGACTCAAGAAAGAGAAAATGAAACTACGAAAACAAAAGTCTTCACGCTTCATGTTCCTCGAATGAATACCAAGTCTTCAAGGTCACACCAATTTCTTCACTTTCAAAGTCTTCAGAAAGTCTTCAGAAATCCAAAGTCTTCAGTCGAAGAACTTCATTTTTAGGGGTCGACTTTCTCTGTAAATATCAAACTCCTCATAGACTTATAGACATGTGTACACTCATAAACACATTAGTCCCTTAACCTATAAGTCTTCAATACACCAAAATCACTAAGGGGCACTAGATGCACTTACAGTAAACCTGATAATTTCACCTACAAATTGTTGTTTAATTAAGACTCCGTTGTATACACATATTTGCTTGCGCCTGCTCTCTTTGACTTTCACAGCAGGGGAAGATATTTTGTTCTTGAGAACGAGGCCCGAGCCCACAACGCGGTGGTTGTGGCTCCATGGCAGGCTGAGACATCCACACCAAGAGCCTTCGTGAGCTACCACTCCGACCATTACGCAGGCTACTGATTGATTACAGAGCTAGGCCAAAAGCCTAAGCTTGGGAGAGTACGTGTTTCCCATCGACATTACATTCATGGTCACACTTTTTCATTGTATTACCCATGCTTAATTTATTTTCTCGCTTTCTTCTTTGGTGTTTGAAAAACTTTGAGAAAATACAAAAATATTTCCTGCTTCTTTTTTATTTTCTTTCCAGAGTTGTTAGCCGTAGCACTAAAAAGAAAACCCAAAAACATTTCTTTGTTCTTCTTTTGCTTGTTGGGAGCTTTCCCGTGTTAATAGTTTTTCTCGTTTTTCCTTTTCCCTGTTATTTGCTTGTTCTAGAAAATCAAAAAACTTCAAAAAATATTTCAGTATGCTTCACTGAATTTCTTTTCTGTTTATTGAGTCGTACCAAGGAGAAGACCACGATGAAAATGTTGAGTGGCTCTCATATGCATAATTGTTGATCTAACAAAGAGCCCATTTTACCTTGTCTTCTCCTGTTGAATAAAATGTTTGCAGATTCCAGCTTAATCCACGGCACTCTTACACTATTATTATTTTCTTATCGTTCGGTCGTGCAAGTGAAAGGCAATAATGACGATATTCGATGAACTGATCGTGGCAGAGAGAAACGGGTATGAATTTGACCTATTCTGTTTTTGTAAATATGTTTAACCTAGTATCCATAATTCAGCCCATTATTATTAAACAAGTTTACAATGACAATTAGAGATTATAGTTTCTCATGCCATGCATAAGTAGCTTGGAGTGGATAATGATTTATCTTGGATATCAACACTGCGTTAAAATGATTGTGATGTAGTATGATGATATGGTATCCTCCTCTGAATGTTCGAGTGGCTTGACTTGGCACATGTTCATGCATGTAGTTGAATCAAAACCAACAAAGCCTCTATGATATTTATGTTCATGGTGTTCATATCCTACTCATGCTAGTGTCCAATGTTACTTATGCATAATGCATGTTCCTCACCGTTGTTGCTCTCTAGCTGGCCGCTTCTCAACCTATTTGCTAGCCTTCGCCTGTACTAAGTAGGAATTCTGCTTGTGCATCAAAAACCTTGAACCCAAGTTATTCCAGATGAGTCCACCATCCCTACCTATATGCGGTATTACCCTGCCGTCCTAAGTAAATTTGCATGTGCCATCTCTAAAAACTTCAAATAAATATCCTTTTTGTGTGCCTGGATCGTTCATGGAACGACAGGAGGTAGTCGGTATCTTCCATGCTATGCGGGTTATTCTCAGGTTGAGTGTTTATTCACTCGCCATCGCACGAGAAAAGGGCAGTAATAGGGATGCCCAGTCCCAAACTGCAAAAAAGAATTGATCTCTCAAATAATCAAACAAAAACTCCCAATGGAGTCATAACCTTTACTTTTCCGCTTGGGAACCGCCACTACCATGCTTAGCATGGAAGATATTGATAACTGATAGTCCTGAAGTAAATGAGAAGGGTGCATGTCTCAAAATATCATTTACCTCTGCTTTAAAACTTGAGCTCTGGCACCTCTGCAAATCACTGCTTCCCTCTGCGAAGGGACTATCTATTTACTTTTATGTTGTGCCATCACCTTCTAAAATAAGCGCCAGAACCTGAGAGCACTGCTGTCATGTTGATGCATTGTGTGTAGCTAATGTTGGGTGCATCATGACTGGATCTTTTCTACCATGAATTAGAATGTTTAGTCGCTGCTTGAACTTTGGAGGTGCTCTGCATTTATGTTTTGCGGTCTCAGAAAGGGCTAGCGAGATACCACTATTGTCATATTATATCATGGTTGTTTTGATAACGTGTTGCTGTTTGAGATATCTTATTATTGCTCGCTAGCTGATTATGTCATTGATACGTGTTAATATAATTTTTAAGAGTTATTGTCGACATGGTTAGTTATAATATTGGCTGAAAACATGGGTGTTGTTTAATCTTATTTATGCAAACAAGAGCAAAAGAGTTCGTAAAAGTTTTTCTTTTTCACTTTCAGTTATCAACTGAATTGCTTGAGGACAAGCAAATGTTTAAGCTTGGGGGAGTTGATACGTCTCCAACGTATCTACTTTTCCTAACGCTTTTCCTCTTGTTTCGGACTCTAATTTGCATGATTTGAATGGAACTAACCCCGGACTGACGCTGTTTTCAGCAGAACTACCATGGTGTTGTTTTTGTGCAGAAATAAAGGTTCTCGGAATGGAACAAAACTTTGCGAGGATTTTGTATATCAATAAAGAGAATTTCTGGAGCCAAGAACCACCGGAGGGGGGCACCTAGTTGGGCACAACCCACCAAGGCCCCCCTCCAGGCGCGCCCAGGTGGGTTGTCCCCACCTGGTGGCCCCGCAGACCCTGAAACCTACACTATAAAATCACATTTTTCCAGAAAAAATCAGGGAGAAAGAATTATCGCGTTCCACGAGACGGAGCCGCCGCCGCCTCCTGTTCTTAATTGGGAGGCCAGATCTGGAGTCCGTTGGGGGCTCCGGAGAGGGGGATCTTCGTTTTTCGTCATCACTAACCCTTCTCCATCGCCAATTACATGATGCTCGCCACTGGGAGTGAGTAATTCCTTCGTAGGCTCGCTGGTCGGTGAGGAGTTGGATGAGATTGGTTTCTTCAGGAAATCAGCCAGTTGATCCGTAGCAGCCGCCATTTCAAATAGTTTTGAAGCTATTCTTTTTCTTTAGAAAAATAGTCTTGTTAAATTTCAGTCAACTAAGACTTAGAGCAACTCCAACGCGACAACCCATTTCGTCCGCGCGCATCCGTTTGGGTCGGCGCGTACAGAAAAGTCGGCCCAACGCGCCGACCCAAACGGATGCGCGTTCGCTTTTCGTCCGCCTGCCGACCCATTTCCGGCCCATTTTTGAGCCTCATTTGCGTCGGTGCGGACGCGCGCGGCGCCCGCCTACTCTTTCCCCTGGCCCGCCAGTCGCTGGCAGCCTTCACCATTTCCCTCCACTTTCCCAAAATCCTCCCGCCCGCGTGCGCTCCGCCGCCCGCCATGGACGACGACCTCGATACCGCCACCGGCCTCGCCTTCCTCGCCTCGTCCGGCATCACGACCCCCCTAAGGCAAAAGCAAGTGTCGTGCCCCCCGCAAGATCGCCGCCGCGCCCAAGCCGAAGAAGAAGCTGATGCCCGAGGAGCGGGCAAGGGAGTCAGCGAAGAGAAAGGGCCGACGCAAGGGAGGAAGCCATCGCGGCGGCCGCCATCGCCACCGCCGCACAGCAGGAGGCCACGAACGCCCGCGTTGTGGCGGTAACAAGGGAGGCGCTGATGTACCTAGGGTTAAACCCTGGCCAGCACGGCCTCGTCAACGCCGTCGTGGCCGCGGCCAGCACCGGCTCATCTGTGTTTCCTCGGATGGTGCTGCCCGAGTCGCCCCGCGCGTCAGCGACGCAGCCGATGCCCGACTTCGATGTCTACCTGCAAGCCTCCCGACTCTCCGGGGAATGCTCCCCCCAGGTAAGCGTGGTGGCGCCTTCCATGCCCGCGCCCATGCCCATCGACCTCAACGCCACCCCGGTGGTCGGTGGATCATCATCTGGAGGGGCGAGGAAACGCGCGCGGCACATGCCAGCCGACATGCTGCCGGGCGCACACAACCTGTTCGATAAAATGTCGGCCTCCGGTGATGACTACTACATGCAGAAAACGAGGACCTCCGAGGGCCGTTCACGCCGTCCACCTTTGATCAAGATCAGGTCGCCTTCATGCATGATTAGGTCGGCCTGGACCTGGACGGCTTCCCGCTCGACCACGAGTTTCCGGAGGACTACAGACTCGAGGGAGAGGATGAATTGGACATCGAAGGGGAGCCTTTATTTGAGGACGAGCTCGCCAACCAAGCCGCCGGGGGGAAGCCGAAGCGCAAGAGCAGGTGGACCAAGGCATACACGGCGGCCAAGGATAAGCTCCTTTGTAAGTGTTGGAGGGACATTGGGCAAGACCCCCAGACCGGCGCCGAACAAAAGGCATCAACTTTTGGACTCGTGTCCATTGTGGGTTCCATGAGCACAAGAAGTTTCCGCCGTACCAAATGCAAGCACGCGCGGGTGGGTGTCCATTTCGAAAGCGTTGGAAGGTGATCCAACAAGAGTGCAACAAGTTTTGTGCCACTCTTAAGAGCATCAAGGCACGCCCCATGAGCGGCATCGGCATGCAAGACATGGTATGCTAGCAAGCGCCCCTCTTTGTGCCATTCCGTTTATGCTTGCATGTCCATTTCCATTTTCATATCCATTTGCCAGTATGCTTGCAGGCAATTCATTTGTAGGCATTCCAAGCTTTGGAGGCATTCAAGGTCCAACACGATGGCAAATCCTTCAACCTCTCCCATTGTTGGAGGGTCATCAAAGACAAGGAGAAGTTCAAGACGCAATATGCCGCCCTCATGTCGCGTAGGGGGGAGAAGGCCGTGGAGGAGGTTGGGGACGGCGAGAAGCCACGACCGCAGGAGAAAACCAACTCCAAGAAGGAGGACAAGCGGGATGCGGCGTCGAATGCCTTGATCGCAACCATGGAGGACATGATGACCAAGAAGGACTCAAGGAAGGAGAAGCACCGGCAAGACAAGGAAGAACAAATGAACGCCTTCATGGAGATCCAAAGAAGGAGGCTTGAAATGGAGGCGGAGAAGCAAACGAGGATGCTTGAGATGGAGGCGAGGAAGCAAGCCAAGATGCTAGAGATTGAGGCCGCCAATGCCAAGACCAAGGCAAAAGAAGTGGCTCTTGCTAGCATGATGACGGGGGTGGAGATCATGAAAGTGGATCTCAACACCGTGTCGCCAAGGAAGAGGCCGTGGTTCGAGAAGATGCAAGCCGACATGCTCAAGTTCGACGACGAGTGACCTATGGCGACGAGCGGCAAGTGTGCTGGCATGACCACGGTCGCGATGGCGTGGTCGAACTCCCGCCCCTTTTGTGTGTTGGCATGTGTGCCGGCCGCTGTCAAGTGCGCCAGCTAAACTGTGTGGTGTTTTTCTAAAGCTGGCGTTGTGTGCCGGCGCTAGCATGGTGCCGGCATAAACTTCGGGTGACGACATGGCCGCTGGCATGATTTATGGCTGCAGGCCTTTTTCAAAATTTGCGTGCGGACATTTCGCGGCCGTTGGGCGCACTACCGACCCAAATCTTGAAGAGGGAGAACGCCGAGCGGGCGGCCGACCCAAACGGACAAAAAATAGACAAAAGCGCCATCCGTTTAAGTCGGCGCGTTGGAGTTGCTTTTAGTTATATCTCGATCGATGCTATTCATGAGATATTATTTTAAGATCTGTGTAAATTTTCTTTTAAGTTATTTTTTTCTGCGTGTTATATCATTTGACTGAGGTTAGACGTAGCCACAGCTTTAAAAAAGCTGCTCTGTGGCGGACAATCAAAATTGGACGTCTAGTACCACGCGGAGCACACAAGGACGAACACAGGTGGCTGCAAAAGCAACCGTTCCAGCTATGAAACTTTGGAAACACCCCAAACGGGTCCGTGCCGACATGCATAGATATTTCATTTTCTGACGGGAGTGCCGACATGCATGGATACAACGAGGCAGGGACAAAAAGAGAGGCACAGCGCATCGGACAAGAACACGCCACCAGCAAACAGAGATTTTTTAAGTGGGAGGAGGTTAATCTAATCTCCAGAGCTCCAGTACCCCATATTCGCACGCGTCTCGAGAAGAAGATGCTACGTGGAGTGCAGGTGGCCAAACTAGTACCTGCCAGCCCGGGGACACGTACACCACCTCCACATCAAAGTATCAAACCACACCAGTTACTAAAAACACCCGAAGTCTTGTCTATATAAATGGACGTGTACTACATGATCTGGCAATCCAAATCATCCAATCCAGTCGCCTCTTTCAGAAGGGAAAGCAGAGAGAAAGAAAGAAGCCAGAAAGCCTCGAGTGAAGTGAGCAAGCCATGGGCTCGGCAACAGTCCTGGAGGTGATCCTCGCCATCATCCTGCCTCCCGTCGGCGTCTTCCTGCGCTACAAACTCGGCGTAAGTGGCTACTCCTTCTAATTTGTACTACTCCGGTTTCGATGTGCCTTGTTTTAGTCTGGTATCTGATCTAGTTACTGGTGTGGTTGTATCAGGTGGAGTTCTGGATCTGTCTCTTGCTGACCATACTGGGGTACATACCGGGGATCATCTACGCGGTGTATGTGCTGGTAGTTTAAGCAACAGCCTCTGCTGCAGGGTCCGGGCTTGGACGAGCGAGTCGCTGTGCACGAGCAACTGATGATGTCTGTGTTAAGATAGCATGTCTTTGTGTAAGCTTGTATGTATTGAATATTGCGGATTTCAATTTTTTTTGAAACTTGGTATTGTTGATGTCACGAGTGTACGTAGCTCGAGGGCTTTAGAGCATTCGTCGGCTCCAGTGTTTGTGATCTTAAATTTAAAGTACTTCGGAAGCAATCGAAGTGCGAGGTCAGTACTGTTGCAAGTGTTTCACAAACAGAGAAAAAAATGCATGCATGATGGAACAACAACTACTCCGTCTGTCCCATAGGGGCATCTCCAACGGCAACCCTTAACCTCCCACTTCCATCCGTGGATTTTGGGAGGTGGGGGGTACACGGGTGCGGGAGGTACTCATTCAACGCTAGCAGCATACATTTTCACAACAACTCAAATTAACCGGACGAAATTCGTGCAACACGGTCGGATTTCATGCAAACTTGACCGGATTTCGTACAAACATAACGGATTTCGTACAAAACCAGACACAAACAGTTACATTTTGGAATATTTTAACTAAAAAGTTAAAACTATGTGCACGTACGGTCACGTCGCGCCGGTGGTGGCCTTCCTGGGACCCAAGCGGCGGTGGCCTCACGTGTTCTATTTTCCCTCAAAGTTGCCAGCGGACGTGGACGCGGATGCACTGGCCACTGATTCGTCGATCTTCTCCACGCATCCCCTTCTTTCTCTGTCTGCATAGCGTGGCTACGCGCGTCCTCGACTGCGGATGGCGCGGTCATAGGCACTGGAGGGACAGTACGACGCGACGTTGTCCATGCCCGTGCCGCCGTGCTTCCCTCTGTGCCAGCCTGGAGCAACTCGCCACTCCTCTGCGAGCTGGCTTGGAGCGGCGAGTTGCTGAACCACGCGCCAAATTGGGGCGGCAACTTGCTCCGTCGGCCTAGGGAAGGGAGGTGGAGCAGCGAACTGCCTCGCTCGTATCCGCCGGGCTCAGCGGGCCACCATGCCGGCTTTTGTGCCGGGGAACTGCTCTTTCTGCCCGTCGCATGCCATCAAAATGATGGAGAAAATGGTGAAGGGGGTGATCAGGGAAGTGGCGGAGAGGTGTGATTCTTTTCCGGCGCCTGCCATCGTTTTAATAGAGGGCGGACGGGAGGAGCTCGGCCGGTGTTGCATTTAATGCCTGCTCGCTCCTGAACGGACACGTGGCCGGAGTAGGTTTCTCGGCTTTCATGTGGGGTTAATGGAGGCATATGAATGCTGCGAGGAGGCGTGTTGAACCGGGCGTGCAGCAGGTGGCACCCCTCGGCCAGCGTGCCGCTTCAAGGGCGGAGGCGGTGAGAGATCGCGTCCGTCCTGAGCCGCCTTCAATGCGGAGCGGCGCGCTCTACGGCGGCATGAATGCGGGCAGCTGGCGCCGGGATGAAGCACACGCGGGAGAGGGAAGTTTTTTTTGTCGGCCGGGGCGGTCAGAGGCGGGCTTGGGAGCGGTTCGGACTCCCGCAAACCTCCCCCACTTTTGTCTCCAGTTTGCGGGAGAAATCGCGTCCGGACCGCTCCGCGGACCGATATAGGTCGGCCTTGGATGGCTTCGGCGGTCTGAACAGCCTGGTCCGGACAGTTGCGGCAGGTTTATGGGTCCGCCTTGGAGATGCTCTAATGTAAGAGTATTTTTTACACTTGTGTAGTGTCAAAAATGTTCTTGTATTATGGGATGGAGGGAGTAACAAATAAGGTACGGTCTTCATATCTTCCATCATTTGCTCACCAGTAATGCTACAAGTACGGGGTTATACGGGGTTCTACAAGAAACAGAATAGCCCCAACCCCCGCGTCGCCTCTCACGAGCGACACGGGGGAACATCACTGGCGTTGCCACTACCCTCCCTCATGTTCCCATCTCATTTTGCCATCGCCAGAGGAGCACACCGGCGAAGTTGCGTAGTTGTGCTTGTTAGAGATACGACAGGCAAATCAACACGATGAAAAACGAAAACAAGTAGAAGACACAAGATTTTGACGAAGGGGAAAGAAACCACGGGGCCGGTCAGGAAATCTTTGCTATATTGGGGGAGGTTTCAAACGCCAAGTATTTACAAGCCTACCAACGATTCTTTCTGTCCAGTCCAAGCCTACCAACGATGGGCCTCGCTCGACTCACTCGTCAGAAGTTAGCCTTTATTTTTATACTTGAATTTGGATCATAGCATAACAGTGTTGGCTCCTAAGAAGGTGGTGGCGGCAGGGCATTTCTGGAGGGCATCGCGTGTATGTCCCGTTCATTGGTTGTTGTCGCGTCCGTCGGCTCCTAGCATTGCGGTGGCCACTCTAGTAGGACCGTGGGGGTCTGCGTGTTAGAGGCATGGTGGTGCGGTTAAAAAAGGAAATAAAATATACTTTTTGAACTTTGGGACATTTAACATTATCAAACATTTGATATTCTTGCAAAGTTTCAGCCACAAATGAGCAAATGTTTGATGTCCCAAAGTTCCAGATTTCTTTTTCATTTTTTTGAATTTACTGCTCCTCATCTGGCTGTCTTCTCTCCTTCCCCTTCTTGGTGGGCTCCTTCATACAGACCTGGGTCGTGAGACTTACCGGTCCTCGATGCGGATGAAGCTGGAGGTGGGGGATCGGAAGAAATCCCTAGCCGCACTGGTCGGCTGGGACGTCCGCAGGCGCTGTTTTTTCTCCGTGGAGACGTTCGTTACATCTGTTTCTACCTCCACCATATCATGTCTCCTCGGTGAAAGCCCTAACTGAGGTGGACGGTGACGACTTCTTCGGCGTTGTTTCCTTCTTGAAGGCGACGCCTTGGAAGATAGTTTGCTAGTGGAAAACGTTGGGTTGGCATTGGCGGCGATTTGGATCCAGAGGTGGTGCGGTGTGGCATCTATGGCGTCGGCAATGGCGGGCCTCGGCGGTTTGGTGCAATGGGGTCTTGGCATTGTACGTGTGTTGATGAACATATGTAGGGTGGTGGCGTTGTCTGCCGTCATGGTAGCGTCGACGGCAATTGGGCATGTCAAGGTCAGTGCGCTGATATCTCGTGAAGTTGGGACTGTGGAAGATGGCAGCGGCGGATTCTGGAGCAAGGCATGCGATGCACGCTGAGGATTTGATAATACTAGCTGGTGCTCTCGGCTCGCCCTGGGATTAGATGGTGTCCGCTGGTTCGAGTGAAGGCACTGTCGGCTTTCTGGGAACCGGGGTACCCAGACTTGCCTGCGTGCGGCCCACGGCGTGGCTCCATCTATGGCCTGGTACGGCCCATCTTCAGCACCAACAACACAAGACCCTCGCGAGGGGCCAAGCCTCGCGAGGCGGACGACGTCAAGACCTCCAGAAGGAGCGACTTCCTCAGGCTGGCTCCTGAGGAGCGGAGATTTCTATGCAGGCCCTCACCTCGTGAGGTCCGGATGACGCAAGCCATGACGATCAAGACCAGACGGGCGCCAGCGGGCGCAGGACAGCAGGTTTCCTCTTTGGTACTAAAGAGGCAAGTGCAGGCGCGGGGTCCTGAGGACTCAACCAAAGGTTTCCATTTCCATGCTACAAGACCAAGACCGCTAGGACGGCAGGACAGAGGTCATCGCCGAGCCCACCACGGCGTCATGACCAGAAGCTTTGCAGGCGAAGACCATCATTCGTCAGGATAAGATGTAATAGTTGTCTCCCTTTGAATTTGGCCGTTGTGGGATCCCTCCCCGCCTTCATTTTGGGAAGAGGACCAAGGCCACTATAAATATAGCCTAGCCACCACCATAAAGAGGGATCCGGATGGTCCAGTCCATCCACACCCTCACCAGCTCACTCAAACACAAGAACACACCTCCCGAGGTCGTTTTTCCACTGTACTAATTCATCCTCAGCCCACCTCGAGGCTAATCCACCACAAAGCAGGAGTAGGGTTTTACACCGCAAGGTGGCCCGAACCTGGGTAAACTAATGTGTCCCATTTCCTTCCAGTTCATCGAGCTAGGCCGTGAGATCGACGGATTGGCAGACTGGGGAGGTTGAGTTCTTCGCACGCACCCAAGAGTTCGAATCTATCTTGGGTCTGCGGAGCCCTGAATCCGACAGACACATCATCAAATTATTAGGTGTAGCGACATAGATCATCATCAAGGTGGCTTTACATTGATCCATGTATATGTTTTATCAGATTCTATCGAATAAATATAATAAAGATGAGTGTGTGCATCGCTCGATGTGGAGGCCAGATTATCCTCCTTTTTTAAGAAAAAATATATTCCATTTATTTAACTTTTCATTACTTAAAACATGTAGGTCAATTTAAGGCCAAATTAGACATATCAAACACATGTCTCAACATGAAAGAAATAATAAAAGCTATAATAAAATTATAATAGTAGTCCAAATCCGTCGCATTACTATATAAATAGCGAGTACAAATGTTGTTTAGTGACATTTTCGATCTAGGCAACGTCGATATTCGAACAAGCCGTCGCAATCCTCATCAACGTCTGTGTCGCCATCGTTGTCCTCCTCCTCTTGCGCACAAGATGTCCTATATCCCGCGTTGGGGTCGGACTAACAAGGGGCAGCAGCCGCGAGCTGCCACTACTCCACCTTGTCCGTGAGTGCGCGGTCATACTCACAGATGATTTCTGCCTCGTTGCGAACTTGGAGGGCGGTGAGCCCGAGGACGGCATTGATCGGGTCCAAGTGTTTTGTCTTCGTCTCCGGCTCCAGCTAGGCCATGGTGGGGACAGGGTCATTCACCTGAACGATGAAGGTCGCTGGGCCGATGAGGACAACATCTTCTGCCTCCACCCAGACGAGGGGCCTGGCTTCCCCGCGACCGCCACTGACACCGGGGTATGCGATGGGTCTGCCATGCCCGCCAGATCCACCGTCGCTGTGGGAGGAGTCGGGGGCTGCGTGGGGAGAGTTCACTCCACGATTGTGTGTCGCGGGGAGAGTTCGCCCCGCGATTGTGCGACGTCTGCGATAGGACATTATGCTCTGCCATCGTTTTCTGCCAGTAGGCTCCGTCTGTCATGGCAGGATTGTCATTGAGAGACAAGGAAATAGTAGGACATGAGGCGGCAAGAAGGATATGGGAGGAGGTGGCGGCTAGGCCTTTGATGATGGGGGCACATCCTCGCGAGCTTTTTATTGCCGGGGATGTGGCAGCGTGGCCATCCGAACGGCCGCCATGTGAATTTGGGGGAATGGTGGACGCCATTAATGGCTTGGTGGTTACTGTTCAAGTCGCCCAACTTGTTGGTAATTAATAGGGACACATGGATACATGTATGGGCGGCACCGCGCTTCAAACCCGGTCGTTTGTAAGGAGGAAGAAGTTGAGACTTCCCTTCCGCGCCGTCGGTTGATTTATGGAGCGAGCTCCATACTGGCCTCCACGCCCTTAAATATGGAGACTATGGGGTCGTTTGTGGAGCTACTAAGCCAATCGATGCCTACATGACAGCTCTGTAGAGTGTGATTTTTGCCAAAAAAAACAATGTCGTAATGGCGGTTATTGGTTATTGTGCCAATTGGGTGTTGGAAATATGCCCTAGAGGCAATAATAAATGGTTATTATTATATTTCTTTGTTCATGATAATTGTCTATTATTCATGCTATAATTGTATTGTCCGGAAATCGTAATACATGTGTGAATACATAGACCACAACGTGTCCCTAGTAAGCCTCTAGTTGCTTAGCTCGTTGATCAACAGATAGTCATGGTTTCCTGACTATGGACATTGGATGTCATTGATAACGGGATCACATCATTAGGAGAATGATGTGATGGACAAGACCCAATCCTAAGCATAGCATAAAAGATCGTGTAGTTTCGTTTGCTAGAGCTTTTCCAATGTCAAGTATCTTTTCCTTAGACCATGAGATCGTGCAACTCCCGGATACCGTAGGAGTGCTTTGGGTGTGCCAAACGTCACAACGTAACTGGGTGACTATAAAGGTGCACTACGGGTATCTCCGAAAGTGTCTGTTGGGTTGGCACGGATCGAGACTGGGATTTGTCACTCCGTGTGACGGAGAGGTATCTCTGGGCCCACTCGGTAATGCATCATCATAATGAGCTCAATGTGACTAAGGCGTTAGTCACGGGATCATGCATTGCGGTACGAGTAAAGAGACTTGCCGGTAACGAGATTGAACAAGGTATTGGGATACCGACGATCGAATCTCGGGCAAGTAACATACCGATTGACAAAGGGAATTGTATACGGGATTGATTGAATCCTCGACACCGTGGTTCATCCGATGAGATCATCGTGGAACATGTGGGAGCCAACATGGGTATCCAGATCCCGCTGTTGGTTATTGACCGGAGAGGCGTCTCGGTCATGTCTGCATGTCTCCCGAACCCGTAGGGTCTACACACTTAAGGTTCGGTGACGCTAGGGTTGTAGAGATATATGTATGCGGAAACCCGAAAGTTGTTCGGAGTCCCGGATGAGATCCCGGACGTCACGAGAGGTTCCGGAATGGTCCGGAGGTGAAGAATTATATATAGGAAGTCCAGTTTCGGCCACCGGGAAAGTTTCGGGGGTTACCGGTATTGTACCGGGACCACCGGAAGGGTCCCGGGGGTCCACCGGGTGGGGCCACCTATCCCGGAGGGCCCCGTGGGCTGAAAGTGGAAGGGAACCAGCCCCTAGTGGGCTGGGGCGCCCCCCTTGGGCCTCCCCCCATGCGCCTAGGGTTGGGAACCCTAGGGGGGGGAGTTCCCCCTTGCCTTGGGGGGCAAGGCAACCCCTTCCCCCCTTGGCCGCCGCCCCCCCTTGAGATCCCATCTCTAGGGCCGGCGCCCCCCCCCAGGGGGCCTATATAAAGGGGGGGGAGGGAGGGCAGCAAACAACAGCCTTGGGCGCCTCCCTCCTCCCCTGCAACACCTCTCTCTCTCTCGCGGAAGCTCGGCGAAGCCCTGCCTGAGACCCGCTACATCCACCACCACGCCGTCGTGCTGTTGGATCTCCATCAACCTCTCCTTCCCCCTTGCTGGATCAAGAAGGAGGAGACGTCGCTGCACCGTACGTGTGTTGAACGCGGAGGTGCCGTCCGTTCGGCACTCGGTCATCGGTGATTTGGATCACGGCGAGTACGACTCCGTCATCCACGTTCATTGGAACGCTTCCGCTCGCGATCTACAAGGGTATGTAGATGCACTCCTTCCCCTCGTTGCTAGTATACTCCATAGATGCATCTTGGTGAGCGTAGGAAAATTTTAAAATTATGCTACGATTCCCAACAGTGGCATCATGAGCCAGGCCTATGCGTAGTTACTATGCACGAGTAGAACACAAAGCAGTTGTGGGCGTTGAGTTGCCAATTCTTCTTGCCGCTACTAGTCGTTTCTTGTTTCGGCGGCATTGTAGGATGAAGCGGCCCGGACCGACCTTACACGTACGCTTACGTGAGACAGGTTCCACCGACTGACATGCACTAGTTGCATAAGGTGGCTAGCGGGTGTCTGTCTCTCCTACTTTAGTCGGAACGGATTCGATGAAAAGGGTCCTTATGAAGGGTAAATAGAAATTGGCAAATCACGTTGTGGTCATACGTAGGTAAGAAACGTTCTTGCTAGAAACCTACAAACCACGTAAAAACTTGCAACAACAATTAGAGGACGTCTAACTTGTTTTTGCAGCAAGTGCTATGTGATGTGATATGGCCAGAAGATGTGATGAATGATATATGTGATGTATGAGATTGATCATATTCTTGTAATAGGAATCACGACTTGCATGTCGATGAGTATGACAACCGGCAGGAGCCATAGGAGTTGTCTTTATTATTTTGTATGACCTGCGTGTCATTGAATAACGCCATGTAAATTACTTTACTTTGTTGCTAAACGCGTTAGCCATAGAAGTAGAAGTAATCGTTGGCGTGACGACTTCATGAAGACACAATGATGGAGATCATGATGATGGAGATCATGGTGTCATGCCGGTGACGAAGATGATCATGGTGCCCCGAAGATGGAGATCAAAGGAGCATGATGATATTGGCCATATCATGTCACTATTTGATTGCATGTGATGTTTATCATGTTTTTGCATCTTATTTGCTTAGAACGACGGTAGTAAGTAAGATGATCCCTTATAATAATTTCAATAAAGTGTTCACCCTAACTGTGCACCGTTGCGAAGGTTCGTTGTTTCGAAGCACCACGTGATGATCGGGTGTGATAGATTCTAACGTTCGAATACAACGGGTGTTGACGAGCCTAGCATGTACAGACATGGCCTCGGAACACACGCAATACACTTAGGTTGACTTGACGAGCCTAGCATGTACAGACATGGCCTCGGAACACGGAGGACCGAAAGGTCGAGCATGAGTCGTATAGAAGATACGATCAACATGGAGATGTTCACCGATCTTGACTAGTCCGTCTCACGTGATGATCGGACACGGCCTAGTTAACTCGGATCATGTTTCACTTAGATGACTAGAGGGATGTCTATCTGAGTGGGAGTTCATTTGATTATATGAACTTAATTATCATGAACTTAGTCTAAAATCTTTACACTATGTCTTGTAGATCAAATGGCCCACGTTGTCCTCAATTTCAACGCGTTCCTAGAGAAAACCAAGCTGAAAGATGATGGCAGCAACTATACGGACTGGGTCCGGAACCTGAGGATCATCCTCATAGTAGCCAAGAAAGATTATGTCTTAGAAGCACCGCTAGGTGAAGCACCAATCCCTGAGAACCAAGACGTTATGAACGCTTGGCAGCAGCGTGCTGATGATTACTCCCTCGTTCAGTGCGGCATGCTTTACAGCTTAGAACCGGGTCTCCAAAAGCGTTTTGAGAAACATGGAGCATATGAGATGTTCGAGGAGCTGAAACTGGTTTTTCAAGCTCATGCCCGGGTCGAGAGATATGATGTCTCCGACAAGTTCTTCAGCTGTAAAATGGAGGAGAACAGTTCTGTTAGTGAGCACATACTCAGAATGTCTGGGTTGCACAACCGCTTGTCTCAGCTGGGAGTTAATCTCCCGGATGACGCGGTCATTGACAGAATCCTCCAGTCGCTTCCACCAAGCTACAAGAGCTTTGTGATGAACTACAATATGCAGGGGATGGAAAAGACCATTCCCGAGGTATATTCAATGCTGAAATCAGCGGAGGGGAGATCAGAAAAGAACATCAAGTGTTGATGGTGAATAAAACCACTAAGTTCAAGAAGGGCAAGGGTAAGAAGAACTTCAAGAAGGACGGCAAGGGAGTTGCCGCGCCCGGTAAGCCAGTTACCGGGAAGAAGTCAAAGAATGGACCCAAGCCCGAGACTGAGTGCTTTTATTGCAAGGGAAGTGGTCACTGGAAGCGGAACTGCCCCAAATACTTAGCGGACAAGAAGAAGGCCGGCAACACCCAAGGTATATGTGATATACATGTAATTGATGTGTACCTTACCAGTACTCGTAGTAGCTCCTGGGTATTTGATACCGGTGCGGTTGCTCATATTTGTAACTCAAAACAGGAACTACGGAATAAACGGAGACTGGCGAAGGACGAGGTGACGATGCGCGTCGGGAATGGTTCCAAGGTCGATGTGATCGCCGTCGGCACGCTACCTCTGCATCTACCCACGGGATTAGTTTTAAACCTCAATAATTGTTATTTAGTGCCAGCTTTGAGCATGAACATTGTATCTGGATCTCGTTTAATTCGAGATGGCTACTCATTTAAATCCGAGAATAATGGTTGTTCTATTTATTTGAGAGATATGTTTTATGGTCATGCCCCGCTGGTCAATGGTTTATTTTTGATGAATCTCGAACGTGATGTTACACATGTTCATAGTGTGAATACCAAAAGATGTAAAGTTGATAACGATAGTCCCACATACTTGTGGCACTGCCGCCTTGGTCACATTGGTGTCAAGCGCATGAAGAAGCTCCATGCAGATGGACTTTTGGAGTCTCTTGATTACGAATCATTTGACACGTGCGAACCATGCCTCATGGGTAAGATGACCAAGACTCCGTTCTCCGGAACAATGGAGCGAGCAACCAACTTATTGGAAATCATACATACCGATGTGTGCGGTCCAATGAGTGTTGAGGCTCGCGGAGGATATCGTTATGTTCTCACTCTCACTGATGATTTAAGTAGATATGGGTATGTCTACCTAATGAAACACAAGTCTGAAACCTTTGAAAAGTTCAAGGAATTTCAGAGTGAAGTTGAGAATCAACGTGACAGGAAAATAAAATTCTTACGATCAGATCGTGGTGGAGAATATTTAAGTCACGAATTTGGTACACACTTAAGGAAATGTGGAATAGTTTCACAACTCACGCCGCCTGGAACACCTCAGAGAAATGGTGTGTCCGAACGTCGTAATCGCACTCTATTGGATATGGTGCGATCTATGATGTCTCTTACCGATTTACCGCTCTCATTTTGGGGTTATGCTTTAGAGACTGCCGCATTCACTTTAAATAGGGCACCGTCTAAATCCGTTGAGACGACACCGTATGAATTATGGTTTGGGAAGAAACCTAAGCTGTCGTTTCTAAAAGTTTGGGGATGCGATGCTTATGTCAAGAAACTTCAACCTGAAAAGCTCGAACCCAAATCGGAAAAATGCGTCTTCATAGGATACCCTAAGGAAACTATTGGGTATACCTTCTACCTCAGATCCGAAGGCAAGATCTTCGTTGCCAAGAACGGGTCCTTTCTGGAGAAGGAGTTTCTCTCGAAAGAATTGAGTGGGAGGAAAGTGGAACTTGATGAGGTGATAGTCACCCCTTCCGAACCGGAAAGTAGCGCAGCGCGGGAAAATGTTCCTGTGGTGCCTACACCGACTGGGGAGGAAGTTAATGATGATGATCATGAAGCTTCGGATCAAGTTACTGAACTTCGTAGGTCCACAAGGACACGTTCCGCACCAGAGTGGTACGGCAACCCTGTCCTGGAAATCATGTTGTTAGACAACGGTGAACCTTCGAACTATGAAGAAGCGATGGCGGGCCCGGATTCCGACAAATGGCTAGAAGCCATGAAATCCGAGATAGAATCCATGTATGAAAACAAAGTATGGACTTTGACTGACTTGCCCGATGAGCGGCGAGCCATAGAAAACAAATGGATCTTTAAGAAGAAGACGGACGCGGATGGTAATGTGACCATCTACAAAGCTCGACTTGTCGCTAAGGGTTATCGACAAGTTCAAGGGGTTGACTACGATGAGACTTTCTCACCCGTAGCGAAGCTGAAGTCCGTCCGAATCATGTTAGCAATTGCCGCATACTATGATTATGAGATATGGCAGATGGACGTCAAAACGGCATTCCTTAACGGCTTCCTTAAGGAAGAGTTGTATATGATGCAGCCGGAAGGTTTTGTCGATCCTAAGAATGCTAACAAAGTATGCAAGCTCCAGCGCTCAATCTATGGGCTGGTGCAAGCATCTCGGAGTTGGAACATTCGCTTTGATGAGATGATCAAAGCGTTTGGGTTTACACAGACTTATGGAGAAGCCTGTGTTTACAAGAAAGTGAGTGGGAGCTCTGTAGCATTTCTCATATTATATGTGGATGACATACTATTGATGGGAAATGATATAGAATTCTTGGAAAGTATAAAGGCCTATTTGAATAAGTGTTTTTCAATGAAGGACCTTGGAGAAGCTGCTTATATATTAGGCATCAAGATCTATAGAGATAGATCAAGACGCCTCATTGGTCTTTCACAGAGTACATACCTTGACAAGATATTGAAGAAGTTCAATATGGATCAGTCCAAGAAGGGGTTCTTGCCTGTATTGCAAGGTGTGCAATTGAGCACGGCTCAATGCCCGACCACGGCAGAAGATATAGAAAAGATGAGTGTCATCCCCTATGCCTCGGCCATAGGGTCTATTATGTATGCCATGCTGTGTACCAGACCTGATGTAAACCTTGCCGTAAGTTTGGTAGGAAGGTACCAAAGTAATCCCGGCATGGAACACTGGACAGCGGTCAAGAATATCCTGAAGTACCTGAAGAGGACTAAGGATATGTTTCTCGTTTATGGAGGTGATGAAGAGCTCCTCGTAAAGGGTTACGTCGACGCTAGCTTCGACACAGATCTGGATGACTCGAAGTCACAAACCGGATACGTGTATATTTTGAATGGAGGAGCAGTAAGCTGGTGCAGTTGCAAGCAAAGCGTCGTGGCGGGATCTACATGTGAAGCGGAGTACATGGCAGCCTCGGAGGCAGCACAGGAAGCAGTCTGGATGAAGGAGTTCATTACCGACCTAGGGGTGATTCCCAATCCGTCGGGCCCAATGACTCTCTTCTGTGACAACACTGGAGCTATTGCCCTTGCGAAGGAGCCCAGGTTTCACAGGAAGACCAGGCATATCAAGCATCGCTTCAACTCCATTCGTGAAAGTGTTCAAAATGGAGACATAGATATTTGTAAAGTACATACGGACCTGAATGTAGCAGATCCTGTTGGGAATTGTAGCATAATTTAAAATTTTCCTACGCTCACCAAGATGCATCTATGGAGTCTACTAGCAACGAGGGGAAAGGAGTGGATCTACATACCCTTGTAGATCGCGAGCGGAAGCGTTCCAATGAACGTGGATGACGGAGTCGTACTCGCCGTGATCCAAATCACCGATGACCGAGTGCCGAACGGACGGCACCTCCGCGTTCAACACACGTACGGTGCAGCGACGTCTCCTCCTTTCTTGATCCAGCAAGGGGGGAGGAGAGGTTGATGGAGATCCAACAGCACGACGGCGTGGTGGTGGATGTAGCGGCTCTCCGGCAGGGCTTCGCCGAGCTTCTGCGCGCGAGAGAGAGGTGTTGCAGGGGAGGAGGGAGGCGCCAAAGGCTGTTGTGTGCTGCCCTCCCTCCCCCCCCTTTATATAGGCCCCCAAGGGGGGTGCGCAGCCCTTGGAGATGGGATCTCCAAGGGGGGGGCGGCGGCCAAGGGGGAAGGGGTTGCCTTGCCCCCCAAGGCAAGGGGAAACTCCCCCCCCCTAGGGTTCCCAACCCTAGGCGCATGGGGGGGAGGCCCAAAGTGGCGCCCCAGCCCATTAGGGGCTGGTTCCCCTCCACTTTCAGCCCACGGGGCCCTCCGGGACAGGTGGCCCCACCCGGTGGACCCCCGGGACCCTTCCGGTGGTCCCGGTACAATACCGATAACCCCCGAAACTTTCCCGGTGGCCAAAACTGGACTTCCTATATATAATTCTTCACCTCCGGACCATTCCGGAACCTCTCGTGACGTCCGGGATCTCATCCGGGACTCCGAACAACTTTCGGGTTTCCGCATACATATATCTCTACAACCCTAGCGTCACCGGACCTTAAGTGTGTAGACCCTACGGGTTCGGGAGACATGCAGACATGACCGAGACGCCTCTCCGGTCAATAACCAACAGCGGGATCTGGATACCCATGTTGGCTCCCACATGTTCCACGATGATATCATCGGGTGAACCACGGTGTCGAGGATTCAATCAATCCGTATGCAATTCCCTTTGTCAATCGGTATGTTACTTGCCCGAGATTCGATCGTCGGTATCCCAATACCTTGTTCAATCTCGTTACCGGCAAGTCTCTTTACTCGTACCGCAATGCATGATCCCGTGACTAACGCCTTAGTCACATTGAGCTCATTATGATGATGCATTACCGAGTGGGCCCAGAGATACCTCTCCGTTTACACGGAGTGACAAATCCCAGTCTCGATCCGTGCCAACCCAACAGACACTTTCGGAGATACCCGTAATGCACCTTTATAGTCACCCAGTTACGTTGTGACGTTTGGCACACCCAAAGCACTCCTACGGTATCCGGGAGTTGCACGATCTCATGGTCTAAGGAAAAGATACTTGACATTGGAAAAGCTCTAGCAAACGAAACTACACGATCTTTTATGCTATGCTTAAGTTGGGTCTTGTCCATCACATCATTCTCCTAATGATGTGATCCCGTTATCAATGACATCCTATGTCCATAGTCAGGAAACCATGACTATCTGTTGATCAACGAGCTAGTCAACTAGAGGCTTACTAGGGACAGGTTGTGGTCTATGTATTCACACATGTATTACGATTTCCGGACAATACAATTATAGCATGAATAATAGACTATTATCATGAACACAGAAATATAATAATAACCATTTATTATTGCCTCTAGGGCATATTTCCAACAGTCTCCCACTTGCACTAGAGTCAATAATCTAGTTACATTGTGATGAATCGAACACCCATTGCGTCCTGGTGTTGATCATGTTTTGCCCTAGGGAGAGGTTTAGTCAACGGATCTGCTACATTCAGGTCCGTGTGTACTTTACAAATATCTATGTCTCCATTTTGAACACTTTCACGAATGGAGTTGAAGCGACGCTTGATATGCCTGGTCTTCCTGTGAAACCTGGGCTCCTTCGCAAGGGCAATAGCTCCAGTGTTGTCACAGAAGAGAGTCATTGGGCCCGACGCATTGGGAATCACCCCTAGGTCGGTAATGAACTCCTTCATCCAGACTGCTTCCTGTGCTGCCTCCGAGGCTGCCATGTATTCCGCTTCACATGTAGATCCCGCCACGACGCTTTGCTTGCAACTGCACCAGCTTACTGCTCCTCTATTCAAAATATACACGTATCCGGTCTGTGACTTCGAGTCATCCGGATCTGTGTCGAAGCTAGCGTCGACGTAACCCTTTACGACGAGCTCTTCGTCACCTCCATAAACGAGAAACATATCCTTAGTCCTCTTCAGGTACTTCAGGATATTCTTGACCGCTGTCCAGTGTTCCTTGCCGGGATTACTTTGGTACCTTCCTACCAAACTTACGGCAAGGTTTACATCAGGTCTGGTACACAGCATGGCATACATAATAGACCCTATGGCCGAGGCATAGGGGATGACACTCATCTCTTCTATATCTTCTGCCGTGGTCGGGCATTGAGCCGTGCTCAATTGCACACCTTGCAATACAGGCAAGAACCCCTTCTTGGACTGATCCATACTGAACTTCTTCAATATCTTGTCAAGGTATGTACTCTGTGAAAGACCAATGAGGCGTCTTGATCTATCTCTATAGATCTTGATGCCTAATATATAAGCAGCTTCTCCAAGGTCCTTCATTGAAAAACACTTATTCAAATAGGCCTTTATACTTTCCAAGAATTCTATATCATTTCCCATCAATAATATGTCATCCACATATAATATGAGAAATGCTACAGAGCTCCCACTCACTTTCTTGTAAACACAGGCTTCTCCATAAGTCTGTGTAAACCCAAACGCTTTGATCATCTCATCAAAGCGAATGTTCCAACTCCGAGATGCTTGCACCAGCCCATAGATTGAGCGCTGGAGCTTGCATACTTTGTTAGCATTCTTAGGATCGACAAAACCTTCCGGCTGCATCATATACAACTCTTCCTTAAGGAAGCCGTTAAGGAATGCCGTTTTGACGTCCATCTGCCATATCTCATAATCATAGTATGCGGCAATTGCTAACATGATTCGGACGGACTTCAGCTTCGCTACGGGTGAGAAAGTCTCATCGTAGTCAACCCCTTGAACTTGTCGATAACCCTTAGCGACAAGTCGAGCTTTGTAGATGGTCACATTACCATCTGCGTCCGTCTTCTTCTTAAAGATCCATTTGTTTTCTATGGCTCGCCGCTCATCGGGCAAGTCAGTCAAAGTCCATACTTTGTTTTCATACATGGATTCTATCTCGGATTTCATGGCTTCTAGCCATTTGTCGGAATCCGGGCCCGCCATCGCTTCTTCATAGTTCGAAGGTTCACCGTTGTCTAACAACATGATTTCCAGGACAGGGTTGCCGTACCACTCTGGTGCGGAACGTGTCCTTGTGGACCTACGAAGTTCAGTAACTTGATCTGAAGCTTCATGATCATCATCATTAACTTCCTCCCCAGTCGGTGTAGGCACCACAGGAACATTTTCCCGCGCTGCGCTACTTTCCGGTTCGGAAGGGGTGACTATCACCTCATCAAGTTCCACTTTCCTCCCACTCAATTCTTTCGAGAGAAACTCCTTCTCTAGAAAGGACCCGTTCTTGGCAACGAAGATCTTGCCTTCGGATCTGAGGTAGAAGGTATACCCAATAGTTTCCTTAGGGTATCCTATGAAGACGCATTTTTCCGATTTGGGTTCGAGCTTTTCAGGTTGAAGTTTCTTGACATAAGCATCGCATCCCCAAACTTTTAGAAACGACAGCTTAGGTTTCTTCCCAAACCATAATTCATACGGTGTCGTCTCAACGGATTTAGACGGTGCCCTATTTAAAGTGAATGCGGCAGTCTCTAAAGCATAACCCCAAAATGAGAGCGGTAAATCGGTAAGAGACATCATAGATCGCACCATATCCAATAGAGTGCGATTACGACGTTCGGACACACCATTTCTCTGAGGTGTTCCAGGCGGCGTGAGTTGTGAAACTATTCCACATTTCCTTAAGTGTGTACCAAATTCGTGACTTAAATATTCTCCACCACGATCTGATCGTAAGAATTTTATTTTCCTGTCACGTTGATTCTCGACTTCACTCTGAAATTCCTTGAACTTTTCAAAGGTTTCAGACTTGTGTTTCATTAGGTAGACATACCCATATCTACTTAAATCATCAGTGAGAGTGAGAACATAACGATATCCTCCGCGAGCCTCAACACTCATTGGACCGCACACATCGGTATGTATGATTTCCAATAAGTTGGTTGCTCGCTCCATTGTTCCGGAGAACGGAGTCTTGGTCATCTTACCCATGAGGCATGGTTCGCACGTGTCAAATGATTCGTAATCAAGAGACTCCAAAAGTCCATCTGCATGGAGCTTCTTCATGCGCTTGACACCAATGTGACCAAGGCGGCAGTGCCACAAGTATGTGGGACTATCGTTATCAACTTTACATCTTTTGGTATTCACACTATGAACATGTGTAGCATCACGTTCGAGATTCATCAAGAATAAACCATTGACCAGCGGGGCATGACCATAAAACATATCTCTCAAATAAATAGAACAACCATTATTCTCAGATTTAAATGAGTAGCCATCTCGAATTAAACGAGATCCAGATACAATGTTCATGCTCAAAGCTGGCACTAAATAACAATTATTGAGGTTTATAACTAATCCCGTGGGTAGATGCAGAGGTAGCGTGCCGACGGCGATCACATCGACCTTGGAACCATTCCCGACGCGCATCGTCACCTCGTCTTTTGCCAGTCTCCGTTTATTCCGTAGTTCCTGATTTGAGTTACAAATATGAGCAACCGCACCGGTATCAAATACCCAGGAGCTACTACGAGTACTGGTAAGGTACACATCAATTACTTGTATATCACATATACCTTGGGTGTTGCCGGCCTTCTTCTTGTCCGCTAAATATTTGGGGCAGTTCCGCTTCCAGTGACCACTTCCCTTGCAATAAAAGCACTCAGTCTCGGGCTTGGGTCCATTCTTTGACTTCTTCCCGGTAACTGGCTTACCGGGCGCGGCAATTCCCTTGCCGTCCTTCTTGAAGTTCTTCTTACCCTTGCCCTTCTTGAACTTAGTGGTTTTATTCACCATCAACACTTGATGTTCCTTTTTGATCTCCCCTTCCGCTGATTTTAGCATTGAATATACCTCGGGAATGGTCTTTTCCATCCCCTGCATATTGTAGTTCATCACAAAGCTCTTGTAGCTTGGTGGAAGCGACTGGAGGATTCTGTCAATGACCGCGTCATCCGGGAGATTAACTCCCAGCTGAGACAAGCGGTTGTGCAACCCAGACATTCTGAGTATGTGCTCACTAACAGAACTGTTCTCCTCCATTTTACAGCTGAAGAACTTGTCGGAGACATCATATCTCTCGACCCGGGCATGAGCTTGAAAAACCAGTTTCAGCTCCTCGAACATCTCGTATGCTCCATGTTTCTCAAAACGCTTTTGGAGACCCGGTTCTAAGCTGTAAAGCATGCCGCACTGAACGAGGGAGTAATCATCAGCACGCTGCTGCCAAGCGTTCATAACGTCTTGGTTCTCAGGGATTGGTGCTTCACCTAGCGGTGCTTCTAAGACATAATCTTTCTTGGCAACTATGAGGATGAGCCTCAGGTTCCGGACCCAGTCCGTATAGTTGCTGCCATCATCTTTCAGCTTGGTTTTCTCTAGGAACGCGTTGAAATTGAGGACAACGTGGGCCATTTGATCTACAATACATAGTGTAAAGATTTTTAGACTAAGTTCATGATAATTAAGTTCATATAATCAAATTATTTAATGAACTCCCACTCAGATAGACATCCCTCTAGTTATCTAAGTGAAACATGATCCGAACTCAACTAGGCCGTGTCCGATCATCACGTGAGACGGACTAGTCAAGATCGGTGAACATCTCCATGTTGATCGTATCTTCTATACGACTCATGCTCGACCTTTCGGTCCTCCGTGTTCCGAGGCCATGTCTGTACATGCTAGGCTCGTCAAGTCAACCTAAGTGTATTGCGTGTGTTCCGAGGCCATGTCTGTACATGCTAGGCTCGTCAACACCCGTTGTATGCGAACGTAAGAATCTATCACACCCGATCATCACGTGGTGCTTCGAAACGACGAACCTTCGCAACGGTGCACAGTTAGGGTGAACACTTTCTTGAAATTATTATAAGGGATCATCCTACTTGCTACCGTCGTACTAAGCAAATAAGATGCAAAAACATGATAAACATCACATGCAATCAAATAGTGACATGATATGGCCAATATCATCATGCTCCTTTGATCTCCATCTTCGGGGCACCATGATCATCTTCGTCACCGGCATGACACCATGATCTCCATCATCATGATCTCCATCATTGTGTCTTCATGAAGTTGTCACGCCAACGATTACTTCTACTTCTATGGCTAACCGTTTAGCAACAAAGTAAAGTAAATTACATGGCGTTATTCAATGACACGCAGGTCATGCAAAATAATAAAGACAACTCCTATGGCTCCTGCCGGTTGTCATACTCATCGACATGCAAGTCGTGATTCCTATTACAAGAATATGATCAATCTCATACATCACATATATCATTCATCACATCTTCTGGCCATATCATATCACATATATCACTTGCTGCAAAAACAAGTTAGACGTCCTCTAATTGTTGTTGCAAGTTTTTACGTGGTTTGTAGGTTTCTAGCAAGAACGATTTCTTACCTACGTATGACCACAACGTGATTTGCCAATTTCTATTTACCCTTCATAAGGACCCTTTTCATCGAATCCGTTCCGACTAAAGTAGGAGAGACAGACACCCGCTAGCCACCTTATGCAACTAGTGCATGTCAGTCGGTGGAACCTGTCTCACGTAAGCGTACGTGTAAGGTCGGTCCGGGCCGCTTCATCCTACAATGCCGCCGAAACAAGAAACGACTAGTAGCGGCAAGAAGAATTGGCAACATCAACGCCCACAACTTCTTTGTGTTCTACTCGTGCATAGTAACTACGCATAGGCCTGGCTCATGATGCCACTGTTGGGAATCGTAGCATAATTTAAAATTTTCCTACGCTCACCAAGATGCATCTATGGAGTCTACTAGCAACGAGGGGAAAGGAGTGGATCTACATACCCTTGTAGATCGCGAGCGGAAGCGTTCCAATGAACGTGGATGACGGAGTCGTACTCGCCGTGATCCAAATCACCGATGACCGAGTGCCGAACGGACGGCACCTCCGCGTTCAACACACGTACGGTGCAGCGACGTCTCCTCCTTTCTTGATCCAGCAAGGGGGGAGGAGAGGTTGATGGAGATCCAACAGCACGACGGCGTGGTGGTGGATGTAGCGGCTCTCCGGCAGGGCTTCGTCGAGCTTCTGCGCGAGAGAGAGAGGTGTTGCAGGGGAGGAGGGAGGCGCCAAAGGCTGTTGTGTGCTGCCCTCCCTCCCCCCCCTTTATATAGGCCCCCAAGGGGGGTGCGCAGCCCTTGGAGATGGGATCTCCAAGGGGGGGGCGGCGGCCAAGGGGGAAGGGGTTGCCTTGCCCCCCAAGGCAAGGGGAAACTCCCCCCCCCTAGGGTTCCCAACCCTAGGCGCATGGGGGGGAGGCCCAAAGTGGCGCCCCAGCCCATTAGGGGCTGGTTCCCCTCCACTTTCAGCCCACGGGGCCCTCCGGGACAGGTGGCCCCACCCGGTGGACCCCCGGGACCCTTCCGGTGGTCCCGGTACAATACCGATAACCCCCGAAACTTTCCCGGTGGCCAAAACTGGACTTCCTATATATAATTCTTCACCTCCGGACCATTCCGGAACCTCTCGTGACGTCCGGGATCTCATCCGGGACTCCGAACAACTTTCGGGTTTCCGCATACATATATCTCTACAACCCTAGCGTCACCGGACCTTAAGTGTGTAGACCCTACGGGTTCGGGAGACATGCAGACATGACCGAGACGCCTCTCCGGTCAATAACCAACAGCGGGATCTGGATACCCATGTTGGCTCCCACATGTTCCACGATGATATCATCGGGTGAACCACGGTGTCGAGGATTCAATCAATCCGTATGCAATTCCCTTTGTCAATCGGTATGTTACTTGCCCGAGATTCGATCGTCGGTATCCCAATACCTTGTTCAATCTCGTTACCGGCAAGTCTCTTTACTCGTACCGCAATGCATGATCCCGTGACTAACGCCTTAGTCACATTGAGCTCATTATGATGATGCATTACCGAGTGGGCCCAGAGATACCTCTCCGTTTACACGGAGTGACAAATCCCAGTCTCGATCCGTGCCAACCCAACAGACACTTTCGGAGATACCCGTAATGCACCTTTATAGTCACCCAGTTACGTTGTGACGTTTGGCACACCCAAAGCACTCCTACGGTATCCGGGAGTTGCACGATCTCATGGTCTAAGGAAAAGATACTTGACATTGGAAAAGCTCTAGCAAACGAAACTACACGATCTTTTATGCTATGCTTAAGTTGGGTCTTGTCCATCACATCATTCTCCTAATGATGTGATCCCGTTATCAATGACATCCTATGTCCATAGTCAGGAAACCATGACTATCTGTTGATCAACGAGCTAGTCAACTAGAGGCTTACTAGGGACAGGTTGTGGTCTATGTATTCACACATGTATTACGATTTCCGGACAATACAATTATAGCATGAATAATAGACTATTATCATGAACACAGAAATATAATAATAACCATTTATTATTGCCTCTAGGGCATATTTCCAACAGATCCGTTAACTAAACCTCTCCCTAGGACAAAACATGATCAACACCAGGACGCAGTGGGTGTTCGATTCATCACAATGTAACTAGATTATTGACTCTAGTGCAAGTGGGAGACTGTTGGAAATATGCCCTAGAGGCAATAATAAATGGTTATTATTATATTTCTTTGTTCATGATAATTGTCTATTATTCATGCTATAATTGTATTGTCCGGAAATCGTAATACATGTGTGAATACATAGACCACAACGTGTCCCTAGTAAGCCTCTAGTTGACTAGCTCGTTGATCAACAGATAGTCATGGTTTCCTGACTATGGACATTGGATGTCATTGATAACGGGATCACATCATTAGGAGAATGATGTGATGGACAAGACCCAAGCCTAAGCATAGCATAAAAGATCGTGTAGTTTCGTTTGCTAGAGCTTTTCCAATGTCAAGTATCTTTTCCTTAGACCATGAGATCGTGCAACTCCCGGATACCGTAGGAGTGCTTTGGGTGTGCCAAACGTCACAACGTAACTGGGTGACTATAAAGGTGCACTACGGGTATCTCCGAAAGTGTCTGTTGGGTTGGCACGGATCGAGACTGGGATTTGTCACTCCGTGTGACGGAGAGGTATCTCTGGGCCCACTCGGTAATGCATCATCATAATGAGCTCAATGTGACTAAGGCGTTAGTCACGGGATCATGCATTGCGTACGAGTAAAGAGACTTGCCGGCAACGAGATTGAACAAGGTATTGGGATACCGACGATCGAATCTCGGGCAAGTAACATACCGATTGACAAAGGGAATTGTATACGGCATTGATTGAATCCTCGACACCGTGGTTCATCCGATGAGATCATCGTGGAACATGTGGGAGCCAACATGGGTATCCAGATCCCGCTGTTGGTTATTGACCGGAGAGGCGTCTCGGTCATGTCTGCATGTCTCCCGAACCCGTAGGGTCTACACACTTAAGGTCCGGTGACGCTAGGGTTGTAGAGATATATGTATGCGGAAACCCGAAAGTTGTTCGGAGTCCCGGATGGGATCTCGGATGTCACGAGAGGTTCCGGAATGGTCCGGAGGTGAAGAATTATATATAGGAAGTCCAGTTTCGGCCACCGGGAAAGTTTCGGGGGTTACCGGTATTGTACCGGGACCACCGAAAGGGTCCCGGGGGTCCACCGGGTGGGGCCACCTATCCCGGAGGGCCCCGTGGGCTGAAAGTGGAAGGGAACCAGCCCTTAGTGGGCTGGGGCGCCCCCCTTGGGCCTCCCCCCATGCGCCTAGGGTTGGGAACCCTAGGGGGAGTTCCCCCTTGCCTTGGGGGGCAAGGCAACCCCTTCCCCCCTTGTGGCCGCCGCCCCCCTTGTGGCCGCCGCCCCCCTTGAGATCCCATCTCTTGGGGCCGGCGCCCCCCCAGGGGGCCTATATAAAGGGGGGGGGGTAGGGAGGGCAGCACACAACAGCCTTGGGCGCCTCCCTCCTCCCCTGCAACACCTCTCTCTCTCTCGCAGAAGCTCGGCGAAGCCCTGCCTGAGAACCGCTACATCCACCACCACACCGTCGTGCTGTTGGATCTCCATCAACCTCTCCTTCCCCTTGCTGGATCAAGAAGGAGGAGACGTCGCTGCACCGTACGTGTGTTGAATGCGGAGGTGCCGTCCGTTCGGCACTCGGTCATCGGTGATTTGAATCACGGCGAGTACGACTCCGTCATCCACGTTCATTGGAACGCTTCCGCTCGCGATCTACAAGGGTATGTAGATGCACTCCTTCCCCTCGTTGCTAGTATACTCCATAGATGCATCTTGGTGAACATAGGAAAATTTTAAAATTATGCTACGATTCCCAACATTGGGGCCATTAGAGTGAGTATATAGTAGAGTCATCGTATCGGCCCAATTACTATTATAGCGATTACTCAAAGGAAGGCAGTCTAGCATAGTCGTCATCTTGTCAAGGTTTGTCATAATTTATAGAGTGCGTCTCGAGGCTGCATTCTGGAGCCAGTTCCATATGGCATATGGCAGTTACTTGAATTTTGTGTGGCACAAATTAAACTTCACGTGGCACCTCCTCTCACATGGGATGGCAGGAATATTGGAGAAAAAATGCCCTATTAACGAGCGGGTCCCATGATTAAGCAGAAAATATGAAGATGATAAATTTGCACATTACCTCTTGAGCATTTCATAACGGATATAGAAGTTGGCTGCACCTTTGGCTAACTTGCAAAATTTTCTCTTACCCGCCAAGAATGACCTAATATGATGCTAGTCCCAAGAGAAATTTCCTCCACAGTTTTACAAAGTATGTTTTTACACACCCACATACAGAGCAAAATCAATATTGCGCTACTCATTACAATTAGTCTATTTAAGGGCAGTTAGGGCCACTCTAACATGGTTCATCAAAACGCCCCATAAATATTCGTTCTGGGTGGTCCCAATACTTTCAGCCATCCAACACCATGTACAAAATCTGCCGATACGCATCCGGGCGTTTGAAATCCTACAAACCGCTCCTAAGCTTGTGGGAGGTATGGGGGAGTGCGGATACGCTGCAAACACGCCAACTCCACCTCAAAAGCCACCAGAAACCACCTTTTCTCCTCCTCTTCTTTCTCCTCTTTTTCTTGGATAAGGGGTGGACATTTGACGGAAATGGCTGGATAGCAGCTCGCATACCACTACTAATGACTCCCAAGAGCTCTTATCGACGAAGTCGTTTGGCACCTCGATGTTGACTCATCACATCCTGGGGTTGAAGAATTTCCCGAGGGTTCGGTTGTTCACTGATGAAAGTGATACATGAGTTGGGTTTACAACACCGTGAGACAGATCGGTTCCTATCAGCTGTTGGTGTACAAGGGAGAACTGCGAGGAGCCAACCCTAGTATGAGACGACTGGGTTGGGTCAACCTATGGTGTCCTGGTTGTTATGCCAATAGCAGCGCTGGGCAGCTAAGTTGGTATGGAAAAACTGTTGTGTCATTGGAAGTCCTCTATACAAGTTCTCGTACGAGGTTTTTGAATGAAACTTCGATGGCCAAGAGGTATAAGCATCGCGAGGTGTGAAATGATATTGAACGTGTTCGTGGACATTTGGTGATGTTCGTTTAGTAAAAGTTGATGGAGTTTCCCTCAAATTAGACCTGTGCATGGAAAGGCCGGCCCGGAGGCCCGAGCCTGAAAGCGCGGCATCCGGGCCAGGCTCGGGCTCCATTTTTCCCCGAAGCCCAGCCCGAAAGCCCAAAAAAGCCAAAACCAACAACAAACATATATTTTATTCAAAATACAATATGTTATATTATTTTAACCTTGAATATAATCATTTTAATTGAAAAATGTCACTGTTCATATGTTTCAGGTCGGGCCGGGCTAAGCCCGGGCTTGGGATTTTTGCTTCGGGCTTTGACAAGCCCGCCTAAAACCCGGTCTGGCCCGGGGTTTGATCAGGTTTACCTCAAATCACCACTTGGTGCTCGCTGAGATCAGATTCGGCACTGGCCCAAAATGCGGGGAAAGCCATTGACTTGTCGAACAAAACCTGCTTTATCACGAAAAATGTAGACAAGCCACTGTCACACAAACGCTTATACTAGCACAAACTAAAGCAATGCGCATGGACGACCTTCTTTGAGTCACGCTTGTACCACACGAAGAACAAAAATAAAAATCAGCCCAAGTGCCGCTCTCAGTCTCAGCCAACTCGTATTTTCTTCTTCTGGCCGGTTGGGACACAACCTCTCCGAAGCTCCCTCGCGTCGTCTCTCCGAGGCGACCCAGGGGCCCCAAATCCCTCCGCCGCGGCCGGCCATCTGCTTCTCCCCTGCCGCCGCTGCCGCTGGCCCTTGCCGCGGTGGCGGCGGGCCCCATTCCTCAAAGGGGAGGGGGACCTCCGGCCGATGCGTGAGGCGCGGCGGCGGATCTTGGGCCCTGCGGCGGCGGCCTCGGTCTTGGCGACGACGGCTGCTGCGGCTGCTTGGGCGGCGCGGTGGTCGGGCCTGGGCGCGGTGCTGCTGCGGCCGTGCTGGGTGCTCGCGGTGGAGGAAGCTCGGTCCTCCTGCTGCGCGGCGTTCTTCGGCGCAACGACTCCGACGACTTCGCGGCCTTCCGTCGCCAATGTCCTTCTCCAGCTGGCCTAGGCGGGGTGGCAGCCCCCTGGTCTGCGTGTGCGAGCTCGTCTCCGTGGCCGGCTCGTCGATGGAGTTGCCGGCTCGTCGGATCGGCGTCGGCCGGATCTGGCCGGCTGTGGCCAGTTTAGGTTGTCTGCGTCCGTGGGTTCTGCCATGACTGGGAGCTCTGTTCTCCGGTGTGGGGTGCCCGTGCAGTGGTGGTGGATGCCAGATGTTGGATCTGGCTCATCTGTTTTGGCAGACAGACGACGAGGGAGGAGGTGGCTCTGGCGTGGCGGTGGCGTGTTCGCTGCGTCGGAGGTGTGCGGGCCAGCGGAGTGCTTTGCGTGGGAGTGTTGTTCGTGCTGCTCCAGGCGAAAGCCTAGCCGATGCTTGATCGAAACTGCTGTGTGGACGACAACGTGCTTGCACGACAGTGAGACGACGGGCAATCCAGCCGTCAACTACGGTTTGATGCTATGCATGGACGATCTGATAAGTGCTGTCGTCCACAAATCGTCCGTCAACATCGTGTGCATAGCAGCACTGATGCTTGATGGCCGGCGGCGGCAGCGCCCGTGGGTGTCGCTTTCCTCCTTGGAGGCGCCGTCGAGGAGTTTTTGCACTTCCTCAACTCTCGGGTCAAGATCTACGGGCGAAAGTCATGATCCTGTTCGATCGGGCGGCGGCGGCATCTTCAATGTCGTTTTCCCTCTTTGGGGCGCCGTCTTGGAGATCTTGGCCCCTTTTGTGCTTCCTGCAGGCTGGACGTGCGCGGCATCACGGTTGGCTAGGTGTGCAACTGGTGATGCGTGTGGTTGGCGTTGCGACTCGTGTGATGACGACGATGATGGCGTGCGAAGCTAGGTCGTTGCTTGCCCTTCTGATGTCGATGGTCCGGTGCGCCAATGGGTGTGCCTATGCTGGCTTCTGGCTGTGACAGAGAAGTCGGAGCTGCGTGCAATGCCTCTGCGGCAACGATGACTCCATGAGGGCGGTTTTCAGCGGGCGGTGCTCTCCGGATGATGCGCTGGACTAGGTCGGTGCGAGGCTTGCAACTTTCTTCTGTGAAGCATTTCAGCAAAATCGGAGCTGCCATGTCCTCGACGCTTCGGTCGACTGTTTGGCTTGTCTGTGGCCAGGTCGGCTGTGTGTGCCCCGTGGGGTTGTATCTGGGTTTTCGCCCGATTTTTCTTTAATTAACCGGGCAAATCTCTTCTTTTTAATCAATGAAAATGGCAAATCTTTTGCCTCTTATCAAAAAAATCAGCTCAAGTTTTTAAGGAAAAGGACGGGAATTGACATCGATGTCGCGCCAGCTGAGAGGGGCGCGCACTGTTGATGGCGTCGGTCGACACGTGGAACAATACAGCAACAGAAATGGCAGGCGAACATGGGACTCACAGAATTGCATGGTTAATTAGTGAAAAAGTTACAGTACAACACCATTCACCGATGTGGTTACCAACATGCATTTCACGCACACCATCGAGAGGAAGGCCACGATTGAGTTTGCCCGCAAGAGTCCTCGTTATTACTTGCCCACTTGTCCCAAAAAAAGTTGCTACGCGGAGTGCAGGTGGCCAAGCCACGTGCCAGGACAGGGACACATACACCACCTACAAAGGCCAAAGCAGACCAGAACAGTTACTAAAAACACCCGAAGTCTTGTCTATATAAACGGACGTGTACACGATCTTGCAATCCAAATCAACCGCCCACCCCATCCAGGCGCTTCTCGCTTTCAGAAAGAGGAAGGACAGAGAAAGAAAGAAGCCAGAAAGCCTCGAGTGAAGTGAGCCATGGCCTCAGCAACGTTCATAGAGGTGATCCTCGCCATCATCCTGCCTCCGGTCGGCGTCTTCCTGCGCTACGGCCTCGCCGTAAGTGGCTACTCTTTATAATTTGTACCTGTTTCGCCGTGCCTTGTTTGTAGTCTCCTATCTGATCTGGTTATTACTGCTGTGGATATGTGGATTCAGGTGGAGTTCTGGATCTGCCTCTTGCTGACCCTACTGGGGTACATACCGGGGATCATCTACGCGGTGTATGTGCTGGTGGCTTAAGCAACGGCCTCTGCTGCAGGGTCCAGGCTTGGACGAGCGAGTCGCTCTGCAAGAGCAACAGGGGCTGTCTTCAGAGGGCATGTGTTGATCAGTTCGTGCTTGTTTATGTATGTATTGATTGAGTATTGTGGATTTTTCTTTCTTTGGAACTCGGTATTGTTGACCTGTGATGTGATAAGTATGTTTATGATCTTAAATTCAAATTATTGGACGTCGAAATGATCCTTCTGACGCAATCGAAGTTGAATGGCACTAGTGCTGAAAGTTTCTCCAAAAAGGCACTACTGCTTGATGAAGCCAGTTTCAAGAGGAACGATGGCCTTACGCAAAGAGGTAATATCACCGGAAGTCATAGAACTTATGTTTAATGCTCAGTTTGATGATAAAACTTTAAAAATGTGGATTTGTGGTTATCCAACTTGCGTTCTGGTGCAAATACAGTCACTTCACTAGTGTACAAATGTATGGCCTGCTCACGTGGTATGCCAGCCTGGGAGGCCCACCTATCAGTGGGTGGGAGTGCATTGGGAGTGCAGAAGGTGTTGTACAAATGTATGGCCTGCTCACGTGGTATGCCAGCCTGGGAGGCCCACCTATCAGTGGGTGGGAGTGCATTGGGAGTGCAGAAGGTGTTGAGTGACACTAGCATGCTGTTTTTTTAGGTTTTTTTAGAAAATTCCATCGCAATTTATTTAACTACGCACAAAAACCCTCAAATATAATAAAAAATAGCTTCGGCAGATGGGGCTCCAACACATGACCCGTTAATTAATTAAACACTCGGATGTACGGTGGTGTTTGGTTCTCTAGTTCTAGGACTTTTTGAAAAAGACTCTTAAGGAAGTGCTTCCAAGAACTTTTAGAAAAAGTCCTAAAAAGGACCTCTGTTTGGTTTGCTAGGAATTTTTAGGGACTCTTTTTAGTCCCAACACAAAAATGTCCCTGGAACCAAACACCCCTACATCCATCCCAGTAGGCAGTAGTGCCGGCTCATACTGAACGTGCACAACTAAAATTTATTTAATTACACGCAAAAACCTGTCCCGGTCAATCAGTGGGATACTAACAAGGAATTAGGCTAACCAGGTAATTACGCTGATCTACACATGGCCCACCTATCAGTGCATCAACCAAAAGTTAGTAACCCGGGCGCATGAATAATTTTAAGTTCCTAACCAACCCGGGCACAGGAATAATTTTGCACGAGGTAACCGCTGCACCAGCCACAAGTTAGTGTCTATAAATAGAAACACTAGTTTTATATTCGGAAGCTACTCATATTCAGGTTTTTTCTTCCGGGCCGAATTTCAAATAACCGATCTGTTTCTAGAAATTTTGGTGGTCCCCAGAAAATTTGTTATCACCCAAAAAATTTGAATTTAAACTACAGAGACTATGTCCAATATAATATCTTCTGTACGCAGACAATATCAGAACGACGTAGTTAGCTTAGTGGTAGGGTATGTGGTTCTATTCCCTGTATTGTGAAATATACTTTTTGACATTGATCATGCTCATTAAAAAAATGGTCTCGGCGCTTCAACAATGAATTGAATTTGCAACCTTCTATAAGAGAGGAGTCAAGCTGACTACTGTAATAGGAAGCCCCCTCTTTTTAAAAAGGAAATTATAAAAATCTCGCTCGAGAAATGTTTTGTACGTTATGGTTTAAATATTATACATTTTGACGCGATTTTTTAATTTGAATTTCATTTGATTTTTTGGGCGAAAATAGCCAATATTTTTCGGAAACTGGTTTTCTTGCTGAGCCCGAGAAAAACAGGAATATAAAAGAAAAAGAACTGCGTCCAATATAAAGCTATGTGTATATCTCCTTGTTGGTATAAATATGTGGATTGTCCGTTCGTTGGCTAGTTCATGTTCGTTGGCTAGTTCATGCCTGTGTACGAGGTTGACAGATCGAATACCTCCCTGACTTTTTTTATTTTCTCATTTCCCGCAGCAGCTAGTGCCCACACATGTTAACTGTTGGTATAAATACAGAATGTAGTTTGCTTCAGCAAAAAAAAGCACACGCGCGTGTCGCCCGAGCTTTTTCAAACACTGACAGTGGGCCATAGCCACGCTGGGTGGCACATAAGCTCGGGGTACGTCCGAATACGAGCAGAGCGACCGTATTTGCACGAGAACGTAAGTTGAATGACCACAATTTCGTATTTTTAAAGTTTTAGCACTAAATTGAACTTCGAGAGCAAGTTCTATGACTCCCAGTGATATTACCTCTTACGCAAATACTCCACAGTTTTACTCGGAGTAATGAACTGATATGGTGCTACTTCCAACCGAATTTTCCTCTGCGATTTCAAAAAGTGCATTTTTACACACGCATACACAGGGGAAACAAAGCCCGTTACAGTTAGTCCATCTAGGGGAAGTTGCTCAGTGCTCAGTGCTCACTGACCCATGATCCAGGGAAAGCAATGGTCCAATTTGCCCGCCCAATCATTTACTTGTCGAACCAAACCTGCTTTATCACGAAATTGGAGAAATAAGTCACTGTCGACCTCTACGTGTCCCACACGACAGTAGGCATAAGTTCCAAAGAAGAAAAAGGAGAGAGGAATCGGCATCGACGTCGCGCCAGCAAGGGGTATCGCCCGCTCGTGTGGTGCCATCCGTCGACATGAGAAACAAGCCAAAATGGAGCCTCCCAAACTACGCCGAGACAACAACAAAAATGCCACCCAGGCGCACAGGGAGAACACGCCCAAAAGAAATCGACTGTGCAGTTCAGTATGACAATTTTCAACCTAGCATCATTCTAAAGTAAAAAAAAGAAAAAAGAAAATCCCCACCAGCATGCAGAGTCGCCTTAAGTTCCTGATCGGTGTAATAACCGCGGCGATTTTTAGTCAAAAGGGCGGTCTAGAAGAATTGTCATCCCACGGCCGACCGGCATGACTTTTAGAGGCTGCTCTAAATCGAGTCCACAAGTCTATAATTGGAGGTTAGGACAGTGTTACTTTGGAGTATGCCTCGTTGCCAACCGCTCGCGTGGGATTCACCTACCTTTGTTTTTTTAGGATTGGAGGTTAGGACAGTGTTATTTTGGAGTATGCCTCATCGCGAACCGCTCGCGTGGGATTCACCTCTTTTTTTTTAGGGGAACATAGCTGCCATATCATTACTTTTTTTTTTGACAATCAATGCCATAATATATTGTAGTACTAGCAAATTGTACATGGTAGAGATACATGAGCTGACTACAACGATTACAAATTAAAGTCTAAGAGAAACGAGCAAATTTTCAAGATCTTCAAACTCTTCTTCCATGACATAATCTTGTACTTGTCTGAAGACAGCCATAGGAACATAACAAAAGTATCAAGCCACATACCTATACCAACGAAGGTTCTCTCATTGTTTTAATTTGAGCCGCAATGCCAAGGCTGCGATGCACGCACGCCACCATTAAAGTAATCAACCAACATCGGCAAGAATACCAACACCAGTATTTCAGGGACAAAAAACCGAACAACCAGGTCGACGTCGCTGGAATCCGAGTGTATGAATCACCATTGTCGAGGACGTAGCAGTCGGGACAGATATTGCGAGGACAATCCTCCTTGCGGCCACCATGAGGAAAAAAAATTGAAAACCGATCTGGCGAAGTAAGATCTGAAGGACCTAGACAAATTTAATGTTTCAACACCATCATTGACGTCGGGAAAAAGATCTCGTCGTCGAACGAAGGGACGAAGATTATTTATTGTAGACGATGCCATCTCCAACAAAGAAGACGACTACCAAAATCCTAAATAAATCTAATGAAAACACTACTATTATTAAGAACTCCAGTCATAGATCAGGTTCCCTACCCCTCCCAACGCCGGCAAGGCCGGTCGGAGGAGGGGGAACCGGTCTATGGTGGAGGCGGAGGTGGTGGCCGGCTGGCGGCGGCTAGGTCTTTTTCAGAAGGTGGTGGTGACGGCAACAAAAACTCTCAATCCATATCATTACTTAGACTGTGGCACCATTGGCCATGATAGCATCTCGAATACAAGACAGGAAAATAGAAAACCAAGTTTTACATAAATTAAAATGGCAGCCCTTCCCTAGCTAAATTGTGAGCAACTTTATACGCCCCTCGTCTGGCCCAAACAACACGACGCCTGCGAGAAACTCCTTGATCTCCTGAATGAGTTGGACAAATTTTGATCGATAGAAAACACCTGAAGGCCATTTTTGAGTGCTCTCCAGACATGTACCTTCGCCTTGCCCGGAACCTCCGTACTCCATAGATCATTCCACCCTGCATGCCTCGCCTCCGAGGATGAGTTCTCCGGTGAACCAACTCTTGTCTCCTTAAGTTTCATCTCTAAATGGTAGGCCGACCGGACCGTGAAGATGCCATTCTTCGTGTAGTTCCAGGCCAACACATCATCTCTACCCGGCCCTCCCACAGTGGTCTGAATAATGTCAGCAATGGTCCACCCCAGTGAACATCCGTTGCAAAGAAGTCATGTCCCAAATGTTCCCAGAATAATCTAGGAGATCATCAATTGTTCGAATGTTTTGCATGTCTCGTGCCCCAACTGGTTTCATAGTGCCTTCCCTCGGTATCCAATTATCAGACCACACCCTGACTCGGGTTCCATCCCCTATGCGCCATCAAACCTTCTTTGAGTAGTGAACCCTCGTGGATGATAGTCTTCCAAGTTGTTGAGGCACTTCTAGGAGTCTAGGCCTCCATGAACTCTCCTATTGGGAAGTACCATGCTTTTGGAACTTTTGCACACAGAGAGTTAGGGACTGTAAGGATCCTCCATGCCTGTTTTGCACGCGGCGCTTTGTTGAAAGCTTCAAAATCCCGAAACCCCATACCCCCCACACCTTTGCTTCTGCACATCTTTTCCCAAGCAATCTAGTGCACCTTGCGCTTGCCATTTTCTGCTCCCCACCAAAAGTTTGACGAAATGGATGTCAGATTCCAGCACAATTTCTGGGTGAATTGAAAACAACTCATGGCAACCGTTGGAGTGGCTTGGAGCACCGACTTAACCAGCACCTCCCTACCCCTCTTAGGCATTCCTTGTCCCTTGCATCCCATTACTTTTGCACTAGCTCTTTCCCTGACGTACTTGAAAGACCCTTCCTTTTACCGCCCTACCACTATTGGTAAGCCGAGACACTTCTCATTGATCGCTTCAGAACTTATGTTCACAGTTTGCTTCATGTTCGCCTTTGCTTCATCCTCACAACCTTTGCCAAAAAAGATGGAAGATTTTTGTAGGTTGACCTTTTGTCCAGAAGCTTCCTCATAGACACGGAGAATATGAGTCAATTCCAGCAAGCTATACTCTTCCGCCTTCAAGAACACAATACTATCATCAGCAAATAATAAGTTAGTTATGTGAGGGCCGTCCCTCCCAAACTCCACGCCATGAATTCGTTTTTCCTGTTGAGCCCTGTTGAGAAGAGCGGAAAAACCCTCGACGCGGAACAGAAATAAATAGGGGGAAAGAGGATCACCCTGTCAGAGGCCCCGCGATGGTAAAAATTTGCTTGAAACTCCATTATTAAGACGAACAGAGAACTTGCCGAGGTGATACAATGAAGGATCATATCAATCCATCTCCTTGAGAACTCCATCTTTGCCATCATTGCTTCTAGAAAACTCCACTTGACCCGGTCATATGCTTCATCATATCCAACTTGACTACACAAAGACTTCTTTTTTTTCTCTTTCGGATGGAGTGAATGCACTGGTCAATGAGAACATTATCCGTAATTAACCGCCCAGGGAAAAATGCGCTTTGCTCTTCGGAAATGAGGATTCACCTCCCTTTGGAGTATCTACTCTGCGTATTAGATTTGTGGAAATGAAAATCTACATAGTTTGACCAAATTTATATTAAAAAATATCAACATCTAGAATACCAAATATATACTGTGAAACTACATTTCATAATGAATCTAACAATATTGATTTAGTATTGTGAACGTTGATATTTTTTTCTACAAGTTCAGTCAAAGTAGAGATACTTTGACTTCGAACAAAACTTATATGCACACTAAAAAGGACAGAAGGGAGTAAATGCACTTCTAGACATTTGAGATAGACCGGTTTGCATTCGAAGCGACTGCTCCTTGCTCGGTTAGTGCTCAAACTTTTCCACAGTAAACATACACAATTACATGTGACATGCCAAAATTTGGCATTGTTTCGGGTCTGCCTGCTATATTTAAGCCTTTAGTGCATTTGCCTCCATTAAATATCTAGAAATCTATTTAATGTCCTAAAAATGGCTAATTGAGATTTTAACAAGGTCGAACTTCTTACTAGAAACTCTAAATGATGTATATTTAATTAATTTTTTGCCCTGTAAGTCTGAACCTAAAACACTAAAACACTGACATTACAAATAAATGTCAGAAAAAATATCAGTGTCCGACAAAAAAAAATTCACATGCCACTAGTACTTTTATTAGTGGCGAACAGAAAAAGTTACTAATAGCGGGTGCAAAACCACACCCGCCATTGCTACTTGAGGTACCAGTGGATGACAACATGACCGCCACTGATATTTTAGGCCGGAATAGTCACTGGGACACAAAATACAGTGTTAGGAGTCTTTTGTGTGCCCACCACCAGTATAGTTCACTAGTTTTGTTTATCCACAGCTAAGTGGCGGGCACAAACTGGTGCCCGCACTAGTATGTAAATACCAATGGCAGGTACGGTTTTTGCCCACTATTGGTATTTTGCCCAATAGTAGTGGCAGATTTTAGAGTGCGCCCATCACTAATGTGAGCAGTTTTTTAGTAGTGAGATCATTGAGTCATTTGCGCATGCAACTGTGTATTTTTGAAGTTGCGAATGGGTCTCTAGAAAATTCATGACATGCTCCTCATCTTGTTTCGGGAGGTGGACATGTACTTCGAGCTTCTCAAAATCATGTGTGTGGGCTGCCCCTTCGCCCTCATCCTCCACAACCATTAACTCAATGCATGTGCTCTCCCCATCCGGATGATCTCATCAACGACATCTCTACTTGTGCCATATCCAAGCATCCTCAGAGCAACCGTATATTTCAGCATAAGAGAGGATGGTAGTTGTATGCAATAATCCTTCCTTGGCGTGAAGTAAGGATAATATGCCTTCACAACATCCACTATGGCCAAGAACAAATGACTGCTCGTCTAGAAGCGATGCTATAAAAATCTCTCGTGAAATATTGGGTTGGGTTTGAAGTAGTCGACCTAGAGATCTCATTGGCCCTTTTATCCTATCATGTGCAAAAACTATCCTACCGGCATCGAACCCTTAAAATTGACGACATGCTCCTCTTTCTTGTCCAACTCTTCCTGGGTGCTCATCACCACCATCATCTCAGCATCTTCATCGTCATCGATTTCTAAATCGCACCAAGTGATGAACTCTTTGAATATGCGGTCATCATGCTCCTTGTAATCCAAATCATCATTTGACAAATCCATGGTTTGCCTAAACATGAGCAAAAGAATAAAATCACAAATCGGACATTTCGTCGAACACATGGCGGGTGAGGTGTATGTCCGACAAAGTAGGACATACTCGGGCGGCATCAGGCGTGGCGACTGTATCTGGGGTGGCACATACGGTCGGGAGGGATTTTGGGCCCTTTGTGGTGACGTTGCGGGTTGGGGGCAGCAATGGAGCTAGGCCAGGGCGGCGTAGACGGCATAGAAGAAAGGAAGAAGGTAGATTGGGTGAGAGTTGGGTCCAATGTGGAGAGATTTTGGATAGGTCCCACTTATTGGATCCGACGTGGCGGACGCGTCTAGACACGTTTAAAGGTCCTAAATCCATCCCACATATATATGGCCTGAGTTTGAGGGGTGCCAGACAGCCCGGATATTTGGGCTGGTTTTGGGGTTTCGGTTGGGCGGCAATTATTTGATACGGGCTGTCCGTCCGGACATATAGGGGGGAAATTGGGTCCGCTTGGAGAGACTCTAATTTTATAAATTTTGTTCTTTGATTTAAAAGAATACAAATAATGTAAAAATCACAATAACACAATCAATACAAATAATTAGAATGTTGCTGGACAGGTAGCTCGGCGACATTTATTAGAAGAGATATAGAGGGATCAGTGGAATCGATGTTTATTCCTTGAGCCTCGTGGGCATATATATAGGAGTACATGATCTACTTGGAGTACAACACAAGTCAGAATACTTCCTAGTCTATCATATGTTTCCAACCTAATCAGGATACTCAACATCCTCCCACAGTCACAACGGTAGCGACACAGACGGTGAGACTGGAGAAGAATCTGAAGGTAAACCTGTTCAGTTCTATGGTAGAGTGCGTCAACTGCAAATTAAACTTTTCCTACGCGCAGAACTACCAGGAACATGCTACGGGAGATGGATCACAGTTTGTTACCACTAGACGCGCAGTGCCGTGCAGCGGAAGAAGAGTTGGGGCAGCGCGTCCGCGTGGTTTGTCTCCTCCTTGTCCGATCTCCCTCGAACAGCCGATCGTCCGATCCCACGTACAAGTTCGCCGGAGCGGCGCAGGTGCACCACCTCTAACGGTATCCGCGCGTGCAGGAGGAACGTCGTGCGGCGGACTGCTTGGTCCGATCACACAACCGGCGGCGAGTGGAGGTGTCTATTCGCAACACATGCAGACCCTAGTGACAATGCCGAAGCGATCAATCGCATGAGTGTGCGGCACCACTACTTTATATAGACGTCCGTCGCAGGCTCAACACTTGGGCCTCGAACGGACCCTAAAGCCCATAAGTCTACTCGACCACAATCCGAATACAGCTCGGATCACATCCGACCAGTGTCCTCGGATCCGACCTCGTAGGTTCCTTCCCTTAAGCGCGCGACCACTTAGGTTCAAGCTGGCTTGGTTGTAGTTCGGATCACCTCCGAACTACACAGTTGGTAGCGGCCCCTAGCAAGGCATGCTGAACACCAAGCAGACTATGAAGCTGGTTAGGCGAACCTGTACATCATACTTCCATTTCTTTTGCCACACGATATATGTTGTCGGGCTCAAGACGATCTGTCATCCTTGTGCTAGCCCGTCCTCTTTCTCGTTCCAGTGATGCCGGATCATAAACCGGATTATCTTAATCCTTGTCGCATGGCCATGCTTATCCCGGTCGGATCACATGAGGGGCCCAGAGTAAATCTCTCCTAGTCGGAGGGGCAAATCCCATCTTGCTCGACCATGTCTCGCAGCATGGGTCTGGACAAGCCCGAAACCTACCTTTGTAACTACCCAGTCACAGAGTAGCGTTTGGTCGGCCCTAAGCAGGCCTGTCACCATCCCGAGTACATGCGCCAGCTCAGGTCTTAGGACATAGAATGTATGTTATACTAGAGACTCACAGATGACATATTGCTGTGTCTCATAGTTGGGTCTGTCTGACTCGGACCTTATCTCAACTCGGATCCGACTACGTCGAATCCGACCAGATCCTTCCAAGTCCATATTATCCGGTTAGCATCCAATGCTCCATGGCTAGTGAGACCAAGCCATCGACCGTGTCATATGCTAGTCTAGTCGGTTGCGCGTCCACACAACCCTTTCGACTAGGGACCTTTTAGGATAGTCATCTGATGTCTACTAAACAACCTTCTTCTTGTAGACGTTGTTGGGCCTCCAAGTGCATAGGTTTGTAGGACAGTAGCAAGTTTCCCTCAAGTAGATGACCTAAGGTTTATCAATCCGTGGGAGGCGTAGGATGAAGATGGTCTCTCTCAAACAACCCTGCAACCAAATAACAAAGAGTCTCTTGTGTCCCCAACACACCCAATACAATGGTAAATTGTATAGGTGCACTAGTTCGGCGAAGAGATGGTGATACAAGTGCAATATGATGGTAGATATAGGTTTTTGTAATCTGAAAATATAAAAACAGCAAGGTAACTAATGATAAAAGTGAGCACAAACGGTATTGCAATGTTTCAAAACAAGGCCTAGGATTCATACTTCACTAGCGCAAGTTCTCTCAACAATAATAACATAATTAGATCATATAACAATCCCTCAACATGCAACAAAGAGTCACTCCAAAGTCACTAATAGCGGAGAACAAACAAAGAGATTATTGTAGGGTACGAAACCACCTTAAAGTTATCCTTTCTGATCGATCTATTCAAGAGTCCGTAGTCAAATAACACGAAGCTATTCTTTCCGTTCGATCTATCCTAGAGTTCGTACTAGAATAACACCTTAAGGCACACATCAACCAAAACCCTAATGTCACCTAGATACTCCAATGTCACCACAAGTATCCGTGGGTATGATTATACGATATGCATCACACAATCTCAGATTCATCTATTCAAGCAACACAAAGAACTTCAAAGAGTGCCCCAAAGTTTCTACTGGAGAGTCGATGAAAACGTGTGCCAACCCCTATGCATAAGTTTCACAAGGTCACATAATTCGCAAGTTGATCACCGAAACATACATCAAGTGGATCACGTGAATATCCCATTGTCACCACAGATAAGTACATGCAAGACATACATCAAGTGTTCTCAAATCCTTAAAGACTCAATCCGATAAGATAACTTCAAAGGGAAAACTCAATCCATTACAAGAGAGTAGAGGGGGAGAAACATCATAAGATCCAACTATAATAGCAAAGCTCGCGATACATCAAGATCGTGCCGAATCAAGAACACGAGAGAGAGAGAGATCAAACACATAGCTACTGGTACATACTCTCAACCCCAAGGGTGAACTACTCCCTCCTCGTCATGGAGAGCGCCGGGATGATGAAGATGGCCACCGGTGAGGGATTCCCCCTCCGGCAGGATGCCGGAACAGGGTCCCGATTGGTTTTTCGTGGCTATAGAGGCTTGCGGCGGCGGAACTCCCGATCTAGGTTTCTTTTTGGGGGTTTCTGTATTTATAGGAATTTTTGGCGTCGGTCTCACGTCAGGGGGGTCTTCGAGTCATCCACGATGCAGGGGGACGCGCCCAGGGGGTAGGGCGCGCCCTCCACCCTCATGGACGGATCGGGACTCTTCTGGCCTAACTATTTTACTCTGGGGGCTTCTTTTGATCCATAAAAAATCATCAAAAATTGGCACGTCAATTGGACTCCGTTTGGTATTCCTTTTGTGTAAAACTCAAAAACAAGAAAAAAACAGAAACTGGCACTAGGCTCTAGGGTAATAGGTTAGTCCCAAAAATCATATAAAATAGCATATAAATGCATATAAAACATCCTAGATGGATAATATAATAGCATGGAACAATCAAAAATTATAGATACGTTGGAGACGTATCAAGCATCCCCAAGCTTAATTCCTGCTCGTCCTCGAGTAGGTAAATGATAAAAAACAGAATTTTTGATGTGGAATGCTTCCTAACATAATTATCAATGTAATTTTCTTTATTGTGGCAAGAACATTCGGATCCATAAGATTCAAGAAAAAAGTTTAATATTGACATAAAAATAATAATACTTGAAGCATACTAACAAAGTAATCATGTCTTCTCAAAATAACATGGCCAAAGAAAGTTCATCCCTACAAAATCATATAGTTTGGCTTTGCTCCATTTTCATCACACAAAATGCTCAAATCATGCATAACCCCGATGACAAGCCAAGCAATTGTTTCATACTTTAGTATTCTCAAACTTTTTCAACTTTCACGCAATACATGAGCGTGAGCCATGGACATAGCACTATAGGTGAAATATAATGGTGGTTGTGGAGAAGACAAAAAAGAGGAAGATGGTCTCACATCAACTAGGCGTATTAATGGGCTATGGAGATGCCCACAATAGATATCAATGTGAGTGAGTAGGAATTGCCATGCAACGGATGCACTAGAGCTATGAATGTATGAAAGCTCAACAAAAGAAACTAAGTGGGTGTGCATCCAACTTGCTTGCTCACGAAGACCTGGGCATTTGAGGAAGCCCATCGTTGGAATATACAAGCCAAGTTCTATAATGAAAAATTCCCACTAGTATATGAAAGTGACAAAACAAGAGACTCTCTATCATGAAGATCATGGTGCTACTTTGAAGCACAAGTGTGGAAAAAAGGATAGTAGCATTGTCCCTTCTCTCTATTTCTCTCTTTTTTTGGCCTTCTCTTTTTTTATTTGGCCTTTCTCTTTTTTGGGGAGGGGTTCTCTTTTTTTATTTGGCCTTTCTCTTTTTTTCCTCTCATGGGACAATGCTCTAATAATGAAGATCATCACACTTCTATTTACTTACAACTTGTCGGCGTTCTGGGAACGGGGGTCCCCAGACTTGCCTACCCGCGGCCCACGGCGTGGCTCCACCAGCGGCCCTGTACGGCCCATCTTCACCAGCAAACACCCAAGACCCTCGCGAGGAGCCAAGCCTCGCGAGGCGGATGACACAAGACCTCCTCGGGGGCAGCCTCACCAGGCTGGCTCACGAGGGGCGGAGAGATCAAGGCAAGGGGAACCTCGCGAGGTTCCCGTGACGTAAGCCATGACGACCAAGGCCAGGCGGGCGCCAGCACGCGCAGTGTCCTCGTTTCCTCTTTGGTGCTAAAGGGGCAAGCGCAGGCAAGGAGTCCCGAGGCATCAAGAAAAGGTTTCCATATCGGTGCAACAAGACCAAGACCAGAAGGACGGCAAGACGGAGGTCACCGTGGAGCCCAAGACGGCGTCACCACCAGAGCCTTTGGCAGGCGAAGACCACCTTTAGTCAGGATAGCTTGTACTAGTTGCTCCCCTTCGAACTGGTCGTTGTGGAATCCCTTCCCGCTCGGTATTTGGGAAGAGGACCCGGGCCTCTATAAATAGGACTAGCCACCACCATAGGGATCATCTCATCTGATCTTGGATTAGACCATTCTCACCCATACAAGCTCACCGGGCACAAGAACACCTCTCCTCAGGAGGCTGTTCATCCTCAGCCCAAGAGGCAATCCACCACACCACACTGGAGTAGGGTATTACACCACAACGGTGGCCCGAACCGGTATAAATCTTGTGTCCCTTTGTTCTTTGGGTTCGTCGAGCTAGGCCGTGAGATCTTGATGCGAGCGAGCTAGAGGGGGGAGAGATCTTCGTGCGCACCCCAGTGTTCGAACCTCAAGGGTTTTGCCGGAACCCGAAATCCGACATTTGGCGCACCAGGTAGGGGTGCGCTGAAGCTTTCCTCTCGTCGACCCGCGTCTCGCCACTCCACCAAGTTCATGGCTGACGCTCGCCGGGCCCGCGTTGAGCGCCGGGCTGCTCTCACCACCCGTGTCGCTCAGATAGCCCCTGTCGGCGGGCCTCCCCGTCGTTCTCCTTCACCCACCGCCAACGCCGCCACCGGTCCGGCGGGAAACGAGCAGCAACCGTCCTCTCTGCACCCCTCCGTGCGGCGGGATGGCCGCACCGCCACTCCGTCGCTCACCCCAGCCGGTTCGTCGTCTCACACCCGTCGCACTCCCGCGGACGCGCAGGCCGCACTGCTCAAGGCACGCGAGCTCCTGCGCTACCGCCCCATCGACGACCTCTACGAGGACTGGCTGGACCGCATCGCCGAGCTCGTCAGCGCTGCAGGGGGCTCCCCTGCGCCATCCCTCTCGCTGCCTCGCCCTCCACCAGCTGCGGGCGACGTGGCTCGTGGAGCGCCTCGACCACCTCTGCACCAAGACGGCGTTCTGGCGCCAAGGCGTGTGGTCCCCCGGTGTGACTCGCCACGTCGGGCACCCGCGCGAGAAGAAGGAAGCTGCCAAGAAGTTCCCCGACCGCAAGAAAACGCTCCACCGCTCCCAGCACCGCCACGTCAGGATTGCTTGCTGCGGCAGGGTCACGCGCCACTTGCCGTGGCAGCGCGGGGACACCAAGATCAAGCTCCGCCTCCACGACGGGCCCTGGTGGCCACGGCGGGCTGCCGCGCCTTCACCCTCATGCTGCGTGGCGTCGTCTGGCCGGGCAAGTTCAAGCCGGATCTGCCTCCTCGCTATGATGGCACCCCTAACCCTGCGGAGTTCTAGCAACTCTATGAGCTAAGCATCGAGGCGGCCAGCGGTGACGAGAAAGTCATGACGAACTGGTTCCCCATGACTCTCAAGGACGGTGCTCGCTCATGGCTCCTGAACCTGCCCCCGGTCTCGATCTCCTCCTGGGGCGAGATGCGTGACCGCTTCGTCGCCAACTTCCAGGGCACTCGCGATCGCCCCCCGGCTGCGGGTGACCTGCGCCGCATCAAGCAACAGCCAGGAGAGACCTTGCAGAAGTACATCCAGTGCTTCAACAGCGTTCGCGTCAAGATCCCCAAGGTGACGGACGAGGCCATCATTTCGGCGTTTTCTGATGGTGTCCACGACGTCAAGATGAAGGAGGAGCTCGCCATCCACGAGGTGCTGTGCATGGCTCTGGAGCTGTTCAACCTGGCGACCAAGTGCGCGAGGGCTGAGGAAGGGCGCCTTTCCCTCCTCGAGCTCCCAGCTGCTGACCTGGAGGAGAAGAAAGCCAAGGCCAAGGACGTGAGGCGCAAGGGAGTGGCCGTGCTCATGGCGGAGCCAGACACGAAGTGCGGCCGGGATCATCCCGAGTCATCCAAGAGCAGCCGACCATTCTGCGCCTTCCACAACGTACATAACCACAACACCAACGACTGTCAGGAGCTCAGGGCCATTTGAGATGGACGCTTCGGTCGACGCCCCGAGCGCAACGACCGGGGCTACGGCCGAGGAGGAGGACGTGGCGGAGGATGCTGGGATGACCGCGGCCCCCGCCAGGAGTGGCGCGACCGGCCTCACGAGGACCGTTGGCAGGATCAGCCTTGCGAGGAAGCCTGGAGGGATCAACCTCGTGAGGACCGCCCTCAGGGCAACGCTGGTCTTCCTCCGCTGCCGCCACCACCCAGAAGGAACGACGACCACCACTAGGACGAAGGAGCAGGGGGCTTCCAGGAACTGCGCGCTATCGCCTGCATCTTGGGCGGACCTCAGGCCCCAGCTTCTCAGCGTATCTTCAAGCAGTTTGCTCGCGAGGTGAACGCGGCTCTTCCCAAGCTCGAGGCCACACGTCCGCCCAGGTGGTCCAAGCACTACAAAAAAAGACACATCCATGACATTTTGGGCCGAACGAATTTTTTCTGTCATACTTATGACACTTCTATGACCATAATTGTGACAAAACCCGGTATCATCATAGATGTGGTGGGCTCCTACTTATATGACAAAAAATCATGACAGAAAATGGGCTTTTTGTCCTGGGCGGGCTGGAGACGCAACTGCATGACATTCTTTGGGCCGTCCATGATGGAAAAACCGTGGTAGAAGCGAGGGCGAGGAAAATTTCGGGGAGTTCCCGGTTACGGTGCGTGGTCGGGGGCCAAGCGATGCGTGTTTCTCTCGTACACGTACGCGCGTGTGTGCGAGACGTTGGGCTCTAACTGAACCCGAGCGAGGCGTTGGGCTCTAACTGAACCCGAGCGATTGCACTAGCTACGTTGCTAAACCCGAGTGATTCCTTTGCTACTGCTGCTAACTGAAGCCGATCGATGCTGCCTCTGGGTGAACAGTGAGCGTTGCTGGGGGGTTTGGATGAACAGTTCCCGGTGGGGGTGGATGAACAGGACCCCGTGGTGTTGCCTCTGGATGAACAGGACCCCGATCGATCGAGTCGGTTGGGGCTGGATGAATAGGACCCCGTGGAGGGCTGGATGAACAGGACGACCCCGTGGAGGGCTGGATGAACACTAGATGGTGGAGGGCTGGATGAACAGTAGCCCGTGGAGGGGTGGTTGAACAGGAGCCCGTGGAGAGGGCTGGTTGAACAGTAGCCGGTGGAGTAGCGCGCGGTGGAGGCTGAATGAACAGGAACCCGTGGATGAACAGTCGCAGGTGGAGGCTGGAGGAGGTCGACGGTGGATGAAAAATAGCCCGTGGAGGCAGTCGACGGTGGAGATGAACAGTATCCCGTGGAGTCCCGTTTTGCGGTACGCCACACCCCTCTTGATGAACAGGACCCCCGTTTCGACCGTAGCGCTCCAACACAAGTCTGTTTTCTCCGTTTTGCGGTACGCCACACCCCTCCCGATCAACAGGACCCCGTTTCGACCATAGGAGGTCCAACACAAGTCCGTTTCCTCCGTTTTGCGGTACGCCAAACTCCTCCCGATGAACAGGATCCCGTTTCAAACGTGGCCGGTCGAACACAAGGCCGTTTCCTCCGTTCTGCGGTACGCCAAGCCTCGTTTCCATCGGCTGTTCCGTCCAAGCCCTCCCGATGAACACGACGACGCATTCCGTTCCGACCCAGCCGGTTGGCTCCCCATGAACACGACAACGACGCTGTTTCTCCGTTCCGACCCAGCCATGTACACGAGCCCTGGCCGTACGTATGCGCGAGTAGGCGTTCGAGACCCCGCCCGTATGTACATACGTGGCCGTATTTTCTTTCTTGCACACTGGCCGTTGTACGTACGTGTACATGCTACATGCGCGCGTCTACATCGACCAGTATGTACGTACACGTTCGCGACCAGAATGACAACGCTACGTACACTTCGACCAGGTGGGTCCCGACTATTAGGCACTTCCTTGCGTGCAAAGATGTAGCTGGTGGGTCCCAGCAGTCAGGGGGCGAATCGTTTTTTTTTGCCCGGACGCACTTCCTTGCGTGCGAAGATGTAGCTGGTGGGTCCTAGCAGTCAGGGAGGAAACATTTTTTCACGAAAATACGGTTGCCCGTCCGGTGGGTCCCTGCTGTCAGGTGGAGGAATCATTATTTTCCGCGTAATAAGGAGGCACTTCCTTGCTGCGGCTGTGGACCCAGTTGTCAGCCTCTCCACGTACAGTCCACGTCCGATGGAAGCTGTTCCTTGACCACGTTGACCACGCCGCACCGAGAGCACCAGGGTGGTGGACAACGGCGAGGCCTAGGAAGGGGACGACGCGGAGCCGGGGAAGACGCGGCAGTGGATGCCCACGCGTAGAGGAGTATGAGGGTTCACTGGTTCGCTGCGGTGTGAGGCTGCCGTCGCCGCAGAATAACAGGGGGTGTGGGTGAGTAGAGGGATGGCCTGGCCGGAGTAGTAGGGGGCGGTGAGGCCTCCGCGACATCGCAGCCGGCCACGGGAGGCAGGAGCACGAGGCACGACCGGCGCTGGTTTGGGCGGCTGGAGCAAGAAGACCAGAGGTTGAAGAAGCACTACGGCAGTTGGATGGACATCGTACGGTCACTGGAGCTAGAATCGTGCATACTGACTAAGTTGACAAAGCCCTCCGTCCCCGTCAACTTAGTAGGCCCACAAGTCAGCCTCCCAGCTAGCAGGGGGAGTATTCATTTTTTTGTGCGTAATAAGGAGGCACTTCCTTGCATGCGAAGATATAGCTGGTGGGTCCGAGCTGTCAGCGGCGGTAACGTTTTTTCCGCAAAATGCAGAGGCCCTTTCGGTGGGTCCAGATGTCAGGTGGAGGAATCATTATTTTGCGCATAATAAGGAGGCATTTCCTTGCGTGCGGTCGTGGACCCAGCTGTCAGCCTCTCCACGTACAGTCCACTTCAGATGCATGTCGGTCGTTGACCATGTTGACCAGGCCGCGCCGAGAGCACCAGGTCGGTGGACGACGGCGAGGCCTAGGAAGGGAACGACACGGAGCCAGGGAAGACTCGGCAGTTGTTTCCCACGCGGAGGGGAGTACGACTGTACGAGGGTTTATTGGTTCGTCTGCCATCGCCGGAGAATAACAGCAGGTGTGGGTGAGTAGAGGGATGGCTAGGCCAGCGATGGGAGTACGGTGGGGCGGTGAGGCCTGCGCGACAGCACAGCCGGCCGCCGGGAGGAGGGAGCAGGCTGTCCCGCCGGCGCTTGTTTGAGCGGATGGAGCAGGAAGAGCAGAGATTGAAGAAGCACGACGGCCGTTGGGTGGACATCCAAGAGTCACTGCTTGTGCGTCAACATTATTTTTAGGAAAGCCTCAAATCTGTGGAAAACAACATACAGTCCATCTGCCATTATTTCTAATAATTTACAGCCCATTTGCTAATTCTTAAGTTTTTTTTGAGCCCATATTCTTTTTGTTAGCATTACATCCCATATTGTGGCCACGGTTAAAAAATTATACGAAATTTTGCTTATTTCGGCGCGGTCCGAACTGTTTTTAATCCCGAAATTTTGAGTCACATTCAAACTGATTTTAAAAATAAATGTGTATCAATATAAAATCCAACAAATTGTCCACGCATAAAAATCAATGCAATTTAAAATCTCGAAATGAAAAAGAAATTTGAAACTAATTGCCGGTTTGATGTGTTTTAAAAATGTACAACCCATTTCTCATTACTGATAGGCCATTTTCTCGGCCAGCCGAATGAAGCTCTCCTCGTCTTGAAAGATTTGCAGCCCAACAGGCCTGACAAAGCGACTTACTTGGCAAATCACAAAAAAACTGGGCTAGCCATTTTCAGAAAGAAAAAAAAACTACTGGGCTGGTCTGTGGTAAACAGAAAAGAGAAGGCTGTCTAGACAGGCCAGAGTGCCCCGCACAGCCCAGTTGACACCCTGCTTCCGTCTCCAAAAACAAATTAGATAAATGCCACTCCAATTATGGCGATTCATAAAAATGCCACTGCAATTTCAAAACTTTGAAAAATGCCACTGCAATTTTTGCAAACTTTGGAAAACGCCAGTGCAATTTGCAAACTTTGAAAAACACCACTCCAGACTTCAAAAATGCCACTGGAAATGGCATGAAATGGCATTTTTGAAAGTTTGGAAATTGCAGTGGCATTTCTCGGAAACACCAGATTTGGAGTGGCATTTATCAAATTAACCCAAAACAAAAATAACTGGGCAAGCTGCTGGGTCCCTGGTGTCAGCCGCTCGTTGTGCAATTCTCTCGTTTATTGACTACGTTGACAATGGCATGGGACCCAGATGTCAGAAATCCATTAGGAGGAGCCATTTTTTTATTGGCTTGAAATAAGGAGGCACTTGCTTGCGTACTGCCATGACCTTGGCGGGTCCCTGCTATCATCCTCTCCACGTACAATCATCTCCTGATTGTGTACGTGTCAACTTGGTAGGCCCACAAGTCATCCTCTAAACCCGTGGAGGACAAATACAACCCATTTAAAAAAATAACAGCCCATTCCATACGTCAAACGGAAAGTTCAACATTCAGAGCAAAGTAACAGGTCTGATCCACATATAGAGTACTGAACTTCCACGTTGACAACCATCATCGCCAAGTTAACTATCTACTCCCACTAATAAGCTAGTAGCATACAAGTACTAACTTACTCTTAGCTAACTAGACGATGACGACCGCCATCTACGGTACACGCTAAACGCCGGCACCGGCGTCCTCCGCCTCGCCTCGGACTTGCCAGAGGTGCGATAGGGCGCATTGCTTGCACACGTTGTCCCTTTCCATGCCGGCGTGGTCCACCGAAGCTTCGGCTTCTAAGCGGGAAACCCACTTGACGAGCTGGTAAAAACGGTGTCGCGAACGCGTGCGTGCCCGACAGCCTCCAGGGCTATTTGCCGGGCGCCGGCCTCCACGTAGTCGGCCCAGTTGTGGGCGCTCTGCTCGCGACTCAGAGCGTCGGTGCGCTGCTGGTCCATGTCCCGCTGGCGGCGCAAATTGGCGATAATCTGCTCCTCCGCCAAGCGGTCGCTCTCCACAACTCCTGCTCCTCCGCCAGGCGGTCGCGCTCGAACAAGTCCTCGATCTCCGCATTGCCATCTAAAGACCGATAGAATGTCTCCTCCCTCAGTCTGCCTTCCGGTGAAAAACTGAACACTAGTTCCGGCGGTGACCGCCTTCGGCCTCTCCTATCGCGGACGGGCGGGGGCATGGCGGACGTGGCGAGAGCGAGGATAAGTGGCGAGCGACGTCGGGCCGGTGGAGGCTTATGAGGATAGGGTGAGTTGGGTCACGGTGCCACCGGAGAAGGCCGGGAAACAGTACTTATAGGCGGAAGGTAGCGCGACGGTCATCGGAATTCAATGCATAAGCAGGCTTGGCTTAGCGCGCCAGCTTGCCGTGGAAAACTAGAGAAACTAAAATTATGACTGTGCTGTCCCGTCCCGTCCGTGCTGGGTCGCACGCCGGCATGACGGTCAAACGAGTGCACTCGAATCATCTCCCTCCTTGTCAATAATGATTCCACGGATTTAAAAGGCCCGCAACAATTAAAGCGCATCTTTTTTGCATCAGTTAGCTGCCTTAATTATGGCCGGCTGCATGCAGGCACTCAGAATCCCTCGCAGCCAGTACGTAGAGCAGCATGCAACGAGTCACAGCCGAGGGCATTAGTTGATGAACTTTAGTTGGGAGATAAGGCATTTGTGAACGTTTTCGCTGGCAGTTTCTTCAGATTCACATGGCATTTTCTTCAGAGCAGCTTGTCAGTTTCTTCAGAGGTAGGCATTTTTATTCAAAAAACTTCCACTTAGGATCTTGCGTTGCAACTAAAACTGCCAGGAGCGCATTAGTAGGCTAGCTAGTGATCGATCAGTAACTTGTAAACACTGAGCGAACAGAAATAAGGAACTGTTAATGCATCTCAATGATCCACAGATCATATACAAATATGTAGCTCCAAAAGCAAAGATCAGCCACTTCGGATCTTGCGATGCAACTAAAACCAACTAGTACGATTCCCATACATAAGATCAACATGTTAATGCATCTCAATGATTCACAGATCATATACAAATATGTAGCTCCAAAAGCAAAGATCTAGAAAAAACATCAGTTCTTCCTACTAACATGGATGCTTCTCTTGGCCAACATTCAGTACAGACTGAAAGACAAATTTGTTTGTGAAGTCTACAATTCCTCTTGCGAACGTAAGTGGTTTCACCAACAGCTGGAACCATGAGAATGAACCACACATGATGGAGGAACATCCACTGCAATATGATTTTGTCTTCTCTCGATCACACGGCAAGACTATTTTCGGAATACAAACTTTAACTTAGGCAAAATGATGCCCATTGTATAATCAGACCAAAGCAATGAAGCACCTAGTGTTGGCCAATAAATAGTACAGTACTACTTTTCTGCAGCCCATGAAGTGACTATCCAATCTTTTTGTGTCTATTTTCAAATGGCACTGCATGCAGTGACTATACTATTCTCTTGTGCAGTTCAACCAAAATTGCGGTCACTTTGTGTGTTTGCCAAATAGCAACGGGCAGACATCTCTGTTTGCACAAATATCAAGCAGCTAGTAAACATATACCCCACCTTGTATTTTCGGTTTAAACATGTCTCTTCGGCTTAGCATCTGTCATGTTTTGCACTGGACAATTTGATACAGTCATGTTTTGCCCTGGACAATTACATACTGAATTGATTTGCTGGTTCAGAGCAAAAATATAGCGCCTATTCTTCATCAGACCAAGGATATCCATGTTCGTAGTGACGGAAGAGGTGAAATCGATACAACCGAAATTGAGCATCCAATCATTGAATCCTGTCCTGCACCTCCAATGTAGGTCCACCCTGCCAATAAATTCACATGCAAACCACTAGTATTACTATCTAATGACAGTACAAAAAGAGTAGCAAGATAGTAGCAAACCATGTACCTTCGTAATGAACAACTCATAGTGCAACCAATTGGATATAAAGGTTTGGAAGAAAACATGCTCCTAATGTTGAACCAGTTGGACTTTTTGTGCAGTTCCACTAAAATCGAGCATCCCTGTTTGCATAGATATTGAAAGTGTGATTGCTATAAAAGTGGCACTAGTTGAAGCATAGACTCACAAATGTAAGCATTCCAATTTTTTAATGGGAAAAGGTAGCAAGACTGTTTCTAACCACCTGTTTGAAGGAATAAATAAGGCAACAACAGATGATGTCAGAAAGGCATATATAGTTCTTTCTGAAAGACTGATCGATTCCTGACCGCCTCTTCTTTTAAGCATATTTTGTGCAGTTCAACTAAAATAAAATGCCATCACCGCCTTGACAATTCAGTGACACTGTACAAAAGGAAATGACTTAACATTACATCATGATGTCAGGTATGTAGTCGACATGTATTAGAGACAAACATACAGACCTCCTCCGATAACATAATGAACATTAGTTTTAACAAAGGTGTGACTAGCTTTACCGGGATAATTTGAGTGAACTCTACACCCTCTATTCCTTAATATAAGACGTTTTCGTGGTTCAATTTAAAGTACCCAAGCGTCTAGTATTTAGAAAAACATGTAGTAGTTTTTTTAGCACATATCTGGGAAAGCTTGCCACACTTTATTTATGTCCATACGCTAATGCAACACCATTCGAATACTACAAATATACACTAATCCAGTGGCTAGTGCAACAGTAGAGTAGTTATTTTATTACAGGGTACAATACAATGGTTTTACTGAACAGATTTCAATAAACTCTAGCACCGGAAGATTTCTATAAGAATTAACAATACAAAATGTAAAGGTAACAAGTTTCAGCATTGGTATACTAGCTGTGCATGAGCATTAAACCAAATACAAAAGTCTGAAGGTAACTAGCATTATTAACTAACGACAGTATAAAAAATTGCAAACCATGTACCTCCAAGGTAAATATCATTTCGAACTCGAGGGACCTTAAAAATTGCTATCCCAATCTTGATAATCGATTAAACATAAAAACTTGATCGAATGAATCCAGAGAATAGCCGGAGGAGGAGGTGCCCACTCTTGACCTTTCCTCTTGTCTTCATAATTTTTTGTGCAGTTTAACCAAAATAAAATGACATCAGCGCCTTGGCATTTTGGTGACACTGTACAAAAAATTAACTTATCTCATGAAAGTGAGGTATGTAATCTATAAGCATTAACAGTGCAAAAATCTGAAGGTAGTAACAAGTTTCATCGTTGGTATATTGGCTGTGCAACAGCATTAGATTGCCTTAGCTGAAAAATCTTTAATACATCCACAATCAACAACTAACCCTGAAATAATCCAGTGACATTAAATGGCATTGCTTTAATTTATCGGTGGCATTAGACTGAGTGCGGCATTAGTTAAATGTGGCATCACTTTAGCAGTAGCATTGCTTGACTTGACTGCTGGCGTTATACTAACAGCAAAAAAGTGACAATAAGAGCATGGGAGGCCCATTCGGACAGTGGGCGCACCAGTACGATGTACGTCCACGGACGCATAGAGTGGTGAGGGAGGTATGGTTGCCCAGAGCAACAAATATCCAGGCAGCATATGTGGATTACGTCCCATTTTTGTTCTCTTTAGCCACCTTTTTCCTATGTGAGGACAACAAACCGATCGACCTGGTCATTCTCTATTGCGTTGTCATGCCTTTCTACCCTTCTTCAACCAAGAGACATGAGACTTGTTCCTTAGCTACTGATTTTCCCCTTTTCAACCTAGATGCGGGTTTGATGCCTACTCTCTTGGACAGTACAGTGTCCCTTCCTTTCCTTATTCAACCCAGACATGGATTAGTCTGCATGAAGTAGGGTTTCCTTTAACAGTGCAAATTAAGGTTTTCGTGTGCGTGACCAGCAGAGCAGAGGATAGCAAATTGGGAAGATGGAGGAGTGGAAAAAGATCCACATGCAGCGACATGGCAGATGGGGCAATAGAACAAGGGTATGGTTCGAAAAGAGGTAGCATACCTGAGGGTCGGCGGGAAGTGGCTTCGCTCATGGTCGTCGTCCTCCGCATGCACTACGGCAACGAGCTTGGGGACGGAGGCCATCCCGCGCGGGCGCTAGGTCTGAGAGGACGGCCTTGTCGTCAGTGCGTGACCTCGCTCGCCGACGACGAGTGCGTCAACGCTGCACGTCCTTTTCTTCCCCGGCGGATCTGTGACCACCAGTGAGGAGGGAGAGAGAGGCCGTCTTTTTTAGATCTGGAGAGAGGGTGATAGTGTGAGAAGCAAGTGGTCAGCCCTTAGCAAGAAACCTCTGAAGCTCCAGCCTATATATCTTTTTTATACTACTAGTACTAGAGGTGGAGTAGTGGTAGAGTAGTTTATATTTTCTCTGCAAACAGTACCAGTTAGTCGTGCTTCAAAACTGAACGGCACGCCATTAAAAAAATAAAGTCGAGAAATAATGCGGCACTTCGGGCCAATGCGGCCAGATCGCATTTTGCACGAGAAATTACACACCATGTTTCGTTGACATGTGGTCCCGTTCCAACATGTCAGTGAGACGACGGCGAGTCCTTTTGTACAATTTCTGAAAGGACGTGTAGGCCGGGGCGCCTCTTCGTGTACCGTGGCAAACTGGCAACCGTCCACCGACTCTTCACCTTTCCCTCTCGATTTGGAACTGCTGTCGCACGCTCTTCCTCCCTCCTCCATTTGCCTTCACCCTTTCCTTCTGCCATTGTTCGATCGTCTTCTCCATGGAGGGAACAAGCCGGAAACGACCCCGTTATTCTTGCCTCGATCTGAAAGATGACGTGGTGGGGGAACTCATTGATCGGTGCAACGTCATCACCTCGGCTAGCATGGTAGGTTCGTTCAAGACCATTCTCGACTCAACTAATAACATCATTACAAGGAACCCAAGGGTCTAGGAGCGGTTAGATCTCCCTTATCTGCTTCGCTATAAGCCTGTTCGCATGGGCGCGGACGACGGAGGCCTCGCCTTGTGCAAGTTGATGCCGCTTGATAATGATACGTGTGATGTCAAGATGCCATCACTTAAGGGTAAGGCCTGGGCTAGCGTAAATGGAGATTGGGTTGTTTATATTGGGTACAATTGCGAGTGGGAACTTGTGAATGTGCGGATTCCACTTCGAAAAATCTCAGAGTGCCCTGAGGTTGAGAACACAGATGATCTACGTACGTTCAAATACGATCATGGGGGCTATCGTCTACGGAAGATAGCAATTTGTCGAGTTCCCAACCGCTCTTGGAATTACAAGAACTATGAAGTTGTTGCTATCTTCGACAAGCTTGTTGCCGTCGTTACTGATTCCATGGTTCGTCCATGGATATTGCTCAAAAATCAGTTTCTATACACGGATGATGAGTACTATGATGCAATTGAATTTGAGGATCTTGTGTTTGCTTCCACCACTCGTGGCACTGTTTTTGCATGGGATCCTCGTAGTTTTAGTACGTTTGTCTTCCACCGTAATTATAATTGTTTCATCCACATGCATGCGGGTTAGCAAGTTTCCCTTTACTAATTAACCTTCTTCTTGTGTTTCCAAGGTTCTGTGAACATTCCACCATCTATACTTGAAATTTTTTATAACCAAGGGGGATATGACGATGGTGATGATCACGATCATGAGGACGAGCAGGACTTATATACTCAGTGGCGGCTGGCAACTAATTCCGATGGATCACCTCTTCTTGTCTGTATACAGTGCACTGAGATTGTTACTACTGAGGGAGCACGTGTTGTCTCCCATGGTCGCCCTCTCCGGACCTATTCCAACACCCGTTGCAGGGTATTCGGGATGGATACTAGGGTGCTAGCGCCAACACCTTCTTCCTGGTACAGTATTGATAGTCTTGGAGAAAACTCGCTCTTCCTTGGACCAAACTATCCAATGATGGTTAAAGGCGATCCAGCTGCTGTTGACACAACGTTACTACCATTTATGAGAAGCAACTGTATCTATACCTCGGACATTGCGATGGTTCCCTACCCTGCTCCTGATATATGCCGCTTCAGCCTGGATAATCAGTCCTACGTTGCTCTTGATATTGACAATAGCTGGCCCTTCCCAGAGCACCTATGGTTCAAAGCAAGCGTTTCCAATGCCAAGGATTGGTTGAGTTGAAGTTCATTTCATTGCTTGTTATTTGTTGTGTGATGAAAACTTCAGTATTTACTAGAATGTTTTGTCGGAAATAATCTATAATCCAACATGTATCATCGTTGTCGTTGTGTGTTGATGACTTGTTGTATGTAATGAATGGTACATTTGCAAATTCATGTCATAGACTGAATTTATGAATGGTTTTCGAATCACTTCTTGGAGTGTGAGTACCGTAGTAGTATAGCCAGCATCCGGTTAGTATATGAAGTTGCCACATCACATAGAGCCAACCTAATATTGGAGTATGCTAGTCCTCCACCGGCGCGCCGTTTCAAATGGCGGAGGAAGTGAGAGGTCGCATCACCTTGTGTCCTGATCTGAGATGCCATGTGTACCAGATGAATGACTCCAAGTTCGACCACCGTGATGCTAGGTGCGAGCCAGGAACACTGTTGGAGAGACCCCCCTCATAATTTTCCTACATTGGTCGTTTGATTCATAGGATAGAATGCTATAGGATTTTTTCCTATGTAATCATGTTTTAATTGGCAATCTAGCATCCACTCCAACTTTTGTTTCACTTCCTTTGATCCTACGAAAAGAGTACTTGCTCTAAATGATGTGCCGCTGCAAGAGCCGCCTATATTAATTAACCATGCTCTAAAAAGGTGGACCAGCTTTGGCTATAGTAGTACTGTACTAGGTTAGTAGGTGACCTTGCGCTTGGCTCTTCTCTCTTCCAGAAGTCGAACAATAATGATGGTACTACAGTAGTACTTCTGGCAATCTGACACCAAATGAACTGCTGCACGTCCACCGCTTGTAAGCAAAAGTTTCTCCTCATGCTGCGAGCCACCGCGCACGCGTTGGCGAGGGAGAAGGCATAGTAAGCAAGCTTCTCGTTGTTCTGCGGGTTGATGGGACACATCAAAGTTACGTATTTATTAGTACTCTCTTCAAAAAGGGCCGACCATGTCCATGGCTACCATCCCGTGCTCTGTCATTGAGTACATGCACTATTCACGTGCCATCGAGGAGAAAAAATATTGCGTAGTACTAGGTGCCATCGAAGTGCACGACTCACTTACGCACTGCATATCTCCATTTTCTTGCATGACACGCCACCTTGATGCTAGATGTCCCGCGTGTCATGGAGGCATATAGTATGATTTTGTAAAATGGAGGCATATAGATGTCCCGCGTGTCGGCAAAAGGATGAACAAAGCTCATGTCTTAAACGAAAGAGTGGAAGAACATAGATTCCCGACGACCGAGAAGGAGCAACAAACCTCGGGGTGGAGCGTCTGCACTCATAATATTTTATATTATTCAACAATATAAAATCAACCAAATCTCTCCACGTTCCTATACCATTCTATAGTATGAGAATAACTTTGAACGTAAGCCATTGATTCACTCTATCCAATGGTCATAGTTGGAAAATCCAAACAAAACCAAGCATTGGATCAACTCTTTATTCGAGATCAACTCTTTTAGCACTTAGATTGTTGCCGCCTGCCCACCTAGCCCACCTATATATCCGCTCACGTGTGATGACCACATGAGCTATCCACTCAGATTATATGTTAAAAAAATAAAGGTCAATAACTATTGCGACACCTTGGGCCAACGCGGCCAGATCGCATTTTGCACGAGAAATTACACACCATGTTTCGTTGACATGTGGTCCCGTTCCAACATGTCAGTGAGACGACGGCGAGTCCTTTTGTACAACTTCCGAAAGGACGTGTAGGCCGGGGCGCCTCTTCGTGTACCGTGGCAAACTGGCAACCGTCCATTGACTCCTCGCCTTTCCCTCTCGATTTGGAACTGCTGTCGTACGCTCTTCCTCCCTCCTCCATTTGCCTTCACCCTTCTTTCTACCATTGTTCGATCGTCTTCTCCATGGAGGGAACAAGCCGGAAACGACCCCATTATTCTTGCCCCGATCTGAAAGATGACGTGGTGGGGGAACTCATTGATCGGTGCGACGTCATCACCTCGGCTAGCATGGCAGGTTCGTTCAAGACCATTCTCGACTCAACTAATAACATCATTACAAGGAACCCAAGGGTCCAGGAGCGGTTTGATCTCCCCTATCTTCTTCGTCGTGACCCTGCTGGCTGGCGCGGGGACGAGGGAAGCCTCCCCTTGTGCAAGTTGATGCCGCTTGATAATGATACGTATGATGTTAAGATGCCATCGCTTGAGGGAAAGGCTTGGGCAGGCGCAAATGGAGATTGGGTTGTTTATATTGGGTACAACTGCGACTGGGAACTTGTGAATGTGTACACTCGTCACCGGGTTCCAGTTCCAAAAATCTCAGACTGCCCAGAGGTTGAGCACACCAGTATTCTACGCACGTTCAAATACGATCACGTCGACTGTCTTCTACGGAAGATAGCAATTTGTCGAGTTCCCAACCGCTCTTGGCATTACAGGAACTATGGAGTTGTTGCTATCTTCGACAAGCTTGTTGCCGTCCTTCGTGGTTCGACTGGATGGATATTGCTCAAAAATCAGTTTCTGTACACGGATGATGAGTACTATGATGCAATTGAATACGAGGATCTTGTGTTTGCTTCCACCACTCGTGGCACTGTTTTTGCATGGGATCCTCGTAGTTTTGGTACGTTTGTCTTCCACCGTAATTATAATTGTTTCATCCATATGCATGCGGTTTAGCAAGTTTCCCTTTACTAATTAACCTTCTTCTTGTGTTTCCAAGGTCCTGTGAACATTCTACCACCTATACTTGAAATTTTTTATAACCAAGGGGGAGATGACGATGGTGACGATCACGAGCATGAGGACGAGCAGGACTTATATACTCAGTGGCGGCTATCAACTAATTCTGATGGATCACCCCTTCTTGTCTGTATACAGCCCACTGCTGATGTTACTACTAAGGAAGTAGGTGTTGTCTCCCATGGTCGCACTCTCCGGACCTATTCGAACACCCGTTGCATGGTATTCGGGATGGATACTACTGTGCTAGCGCCAACACCTTCTCCCTGGTACAGTATTGATAGTCTTGGAGAAAACTCGCTCTTCCTTGGACAAAACTATCCAATGATGGTGAAAGGCGATCCAACTGCTGTTGACACAACGTTACTACCATTTATGAGAAGCAACTGTATCTATACGTCGGACATTGCGGTGGTACCCTACCCTGGTCGTGATATAGCAGGCCGCTTCAGCCTGGATGATCAGTCCCGCGTTGGTCTCGAGATTGACAGTAGCTGGCCCTTCCCAGAGAATCACTTGTGGTTCAAAGCAAGCGTTTCCAACGCCGAGGATTGGTTGAGTTGAAGTTCATTTCATTGCTTGTTATTTGTTGTGTGATGAAAACTTTCGTATTTATAATGTATCCTCATTGTCGTTGTGGGTTGATGACCTGTTGTATGTAATAAAATGATATGCCTATGATAAACTTACTAAATTTGTGAATGGTTTTCGAGTCGCTTCTCTGAGTGGGTGCTGCGACGAGGCAAAAAAATATTTTCCGAACACATAATTTTACGTGCATTGCAACAGGTTATCGGATGAGGCCAATCAACAATAGTACACTATTTGTACTAGCTTCACATGCTGCACTATCTCTACGTCTACGTACGTAATACAACAAGTTTTAAACTTGAGACCAGCCACCCATCCTCACAAAGAACACTTTTTAACCTAGCACAAACTCCAGGAAATTTGGCCACAGTGTGAGGTGGGCCATATGTTAATGTGTTCGCTGTACGTAACCAGCACCTCGAATCCTCGATACTACTACTATAAGTAGTAGGAGTAGTAGGGTGGCATGGGCCAGAACAAGCATTCACGTCCAGGAGTACGGCACACGCCACCAGCACGACTTCCATCTGACACCATATTTCTTGGAGTCCGTGCTACAGCAATCTCTTCAACCTCGCCGTTTCTCTAACTCAGCCATCGCGTGGCGGGCGAGGTGGGGGTTTGCTGATAGTTGGTTTCCTCAACTGCGGTCCCACTTGGAAGGCCAACTCCAACGCATGACCCCAAATGGACCTCCGTTTTGCCCGGATTCTGTCGTTTGGGTAGGGCAATGGGGTCATGTCCGGGCCATTTCTCGGATGCGGTGGCCGTGCGCCGAACGCGCGGACGCATCCCGGCCGCGTACATTTTTCTTTGCAAACACATATCTTTTTTTCATCATTGATTTTTTGGTACATGGAAATACATCACCAAAATTTTGACTAGAAAGCAAGACCAAAGAAAACAAGAACCACAAGAATACATTTTAGAAGATATCCAACTTCCATAACTGCTCCTGTAAGTTGGATTAGTGCCTTCTCGATGCATTCATTGTTGATCTGCGGAGGCTCGATCTTGCGTGCTTCTTTCTTCTTCGAGTGTAAATAAGTAGACGTTTCTAGCCTCTATTCTATCAACAAGTGCACTAGTCTCATCTCTAGCCTCTATGCTAGCTAAAAGTGCTAGAACATCTACTAAATTGTGCTCTATCAATATATCATTGTACTCTTCTTCCCAATACCAAAACTTGCATCCATTCTACGCAATAAAATTTTAAGTTAGCACAACTAGTCTAATCCGAGAGCACAACCGAAGATTTGGTCGAGTTCTTCCTTCTTTTGCCGACACGTGGGACATCCAGCAGCCAGGTCGTGCCATGCAAGAAAATAGAGTGGTAGTTGAACCCATGTGATGTGCATCTTGGGTTAAACTGTAAATAGAATCTTACTACTCTTGAGTAACTCCAAAAGCGGCCACCAAAGATCTTTATTGGATTTGTTTTTCATCACCAGCACGTCGAGGTGAAAGATGTGCAGGTTCAGTGGGTCCTCTTGCGTTTTCACTGACATGCGGGACCGCATATGAGCAAACAAACGATGGGCTCCGCGCATCTGCTGGCTGGCTGAGAAGAGAGATAGAGGAGGGCTGAGCACGGACTCCAGGAAATTTGTTCTATGTAACCAGCACCTCGATATAGTGAGGTGGCATGGGCCATAACTAGCATTCATGTCTAGCAGTACGGCACATGCCACCCACACGAGTCCCATCTGACACCAATTTTCTTGGAGTCTGTGCTACAACCATCTCTTCTCCCTCCTGTTTTCTCAGCCATCGCGCGGTGGGCGGGGTGGGGGTTTGCCGATAGTCGGTTTGCTCAACTGCGGTCCCACTTGTAAGTGAAAATGCAACACAACACGCATTCCCCCTTGAGCGGCGTGGCGGACCAACCGTGTGGGGGTGCGACGCAAACACGGCAGGCTTTTCCGTTTGAACTTGTAACTTGTAAAATTTGGTTCTGCTCCATGGTGCGACTGATAGATAGAAATAACGATTTTCCCTAGAGTAATGAGAAGTTTGGTTCTGGCGCGGTTCATGCATGGAGTAGGTACGAAAATTATGAAGTTGATGCGAAAGGTAAGATAATTACTAGTAGTACCATATACTACTACATGGATTTGACGGAAAGGTAAAGATACATACGGATCCATCAACGACATCCTCACGCTCTAGTGCACCGGGTCACCAACCGACGTGTGAGGAGCAGCAGCGTTGGCGGCAAGCTCAACGTGCTTCTGAACAATGTCGTCCAAGGTTGCCCTGCAGTCCAAGAAGGCCAGTGTCCTATCGTCCTCCTCTTGCATGTAGTATTCCTTGTGGATGATTTGCGCATAGACGTGGGTGATTATGTCGATGGTGTCTTGCTGCGCCAGGCGCTGCGCGGTGAGCGCGACCTCGAGGTGGACATTCTCTGGCGCGACGGCGGGTAGTCGCTGGGCCACTAGTGTGTCGAAGAGGTTGTCACCATAGAGGCCGTTGAGGGTGGCAGGCATCGCAGAGCCTGGGCGCGTTGGCTGGAGGTGTACATCAAGGTCGTCCACGAGCTTCTTGACGATGGTGAACTTGTCGAGGAAGCCGACGAGGACCTCGTCAAACAAGGAGACGAAGCTGTCGTCCAAGCGGCCCCTCACCCTGGCGGCCTCAAGCACTACCTGGAAACGTTCCTCGGTGCCGGGCCGCAGGCCGGCGTCGTGGACCATCTAGCACAGCGGGCTGATGCTCGCGCTCATCGCCTCCATGGGTCTAGCTTCTAGTCAACTGATCTTGCGATTGGAGTGATCACTCTTGCCCTTGGGTGCGTAGGTGCGCAGGATTTCATAGATTGGACTGGCGGGAGCCTTTATATGAGAACTGCAAACTGCGTTGAATTCACGTGCGTGTTGGCCATCTACTCCTTGCCCCTCTACTGCACCTACCTTTGGCTGTATGACAGGTTAGCCATCCACCCGTTGGGCCCACGTGTCATACACCCAAAGGCAGGTGCAGTAAGTCAATGAAGCTGCATCCCCCTCCGTGCCGGTGCAGTATAGTCATCTCACCGGACCTCTAGTTGGGGCCAAACGAGAGAACTTTGATGCTTACTGGTTTATTGGTCCCCTTTGCATTTTGCGCCAAGTTTTGACCTTTAATTTAATAATAAAATGTTAATGCATGTAACCAAAAATGTTGTGTAAGTCACCTTACGAAAACCAAATAATCACAAAACACTTAGGCAAGGTACATTAGCTCCCTCCTCATTTCTTATTTCGTGACATATCAACCAATGAGAGATGTGGGCCGTGCATGCTTTCAATGACTTGAGACTACCAAACATCACATGTAGTGGTTAGTTCATTGCATGTAATCCTATTAAGTAGCAAAAAGACATTAAGTTATCTCGCCGATAGGAATAAAACAATACACCATGTATTTATTTAGAGAGGGAGTAGTACATTTTTTGTGACATGCATTACTAGATATTGCTAGTCAAATACTAAATAAAGATGGACGTGGTAGTACTACTAAATCCAGACGGTGGTGCTAGTACTAGTAGTAGTACTACCAATGTAGAAGCACTGCACTACCCGTTGGTCAAATTATTACGTGCTGCTCCTCACAGTGAAGTGATAAGACCCTACGCCGGAGATGACACCTGAGTATAGGCGCCGTGTTCGGCATACCATAGTCAGCCTCACCATCTGTAGTCACTATCATCATGGCTGTAGACCTAGCCTGCTTACAACTAGCCGTGTTCGACATAATTTCCCGTGCGTAGATGCCCATGCATTGCACGGAACACCAAGATTGGGGGGTGGACGGCACCGGCACCGGCCATCGCGCCAGATTTTTCCATGGCCTTCTAGATGTGGTGGGGAGGCGATAAGGCTGATTGTGAGAGACAAGGAGTTGTTTGTAAATAGGGAACAAGTGCGGGCATCTTTTTGCAAAATTGGAGAAGTTTGGTTTGTATGCGTCAGATCTAGATCCGATGGCTATTGGTGAAAGATGGCAGGCACAACATCATCACCAACTCAGGACCTATTTGATTCGCAGGATTTTGAAAACGCAGGAATAGGACACGGCAATATTACAAGTTTCAAACTGATATTACAAATGCTAGGAGTAATGCTGCACCTACGAAGAGGGAATTACTAGGAAGTTTACGTAAGAATTTTCATTACATTAGGTGGATGCAGCATTATCGTACAAACTAAAATCCACCGCCCTGACAAGTCACTAATGAACAAATAAGTTTTCGAGTCTCTGGCCACTTGATGTTTCAAAAACGAATTCAGCTTCTGTGGAGACTTTGTCATTTAGGCTTAGATGCTTGCGGTGATCAGCACGCCATTCATTGTTGCGCCAGAGAACGCCAAACCTCATTACCTTGAGCACACTTGCGTCTAGAACAAAGAACCTGGCCAACGTAATCTCATATGTGCTGCCTCGGTAGTCGATCAAATCAATTTCTGTAAGATGGAGATCAAGGCATTCGATGAGATTGTTATAGTGCAGCACATTTTTCACTTTCGGGTCTTTTTTATCTGCAAAAGAAGAGAACATATTAGAGCAGCTGGCTGTATAAGATTGCCGTGTCATCAAGAGGTACCAATATCATTCGCTCATACGATAGGGTTGGCTGGCTAGTGATATTTTTTCACTCACTCTCTCTCTCTCTCTCTCTCTCTCTCTCTCTCTCTCTCTTTCTCTTTTGTCTCATTTACCTAGGAGTACATGAAGAGCTTGGGCATTTGTTGCCTTCCACTATGTGGCCGATGCCATATTTCGCAAAAGTATGCCACATAATACGCATCGATGTCAAATCAAAAGATTTTGGCACCACTCTCGTGATGTGAGAGAGTTGGCACCGCTGTACACACAGACCCACATGTATAAACAAATCAATCAAACCAACTACACCAGCCTCTCACTCTCCCAAACAAGTGTTTTTATTGCCTAAGTCCTCTCTCTCTCCCACGCAAGTGTTTTTTCATTGCGTGAGTTAATTTGGCACCGGAGCAAAGTAGGTGATCCAGATTGGGGCACCAGGTGAGCAATGGAGGGGCATCAATGCCAAATGCATCACAAGTGAATTTGGCACGTGTTTTGGCCTACATGGTGGAGGGCCGTTATAGCCCACTTTTGTACTACCTCTTATTTAGTATAAAATTTTGATCATAGATTTACGTAAGAAAATGCCAATACATGTCACTAAAAATTACACCATTTGAAATTATGTTCAAATACGAATCCAACGATATAGTTCTTAGTGACATGCATTAACATTTTGTTAGTTAAATCTATGGTCAAATTTTGATATTACAAAATAGGAAGAGTAAACCAGGACGGAGGTAGTACTTGCTCTTAGGGTAACCATAGAGTTACTGGAGTAGTCTAAGTTACTTTCCACTATGACTAGCCTAGGCTACTATAGTAGTACAACAAAAAATCGATGCAGGTGATCACGTGAGAAAAAATACTAAAAACATTTCTTTCGGTGCAGTGCGTAGATGCAGTTTTGAACACTACACTTGTCATCGTAATTTGGGAAAATTATGAAAAAATTGAGCTACGTTGTGATTACCGTTTACTAATAGGAAAGAAGTTTCACCTCGATGAGTAGCTTCTCCGTGCACGGAAAGCATGTAAGGAATCCAACAACTTGATCCAGATTGGGGCCGATAGATTTTATTGCCAAGGTCTTCACTGTGCGCATAGACTTGGTCAAGCCTGTGGGAATCATTTTCTGGAAGACGGTCATAAATACATCGAGAAGAAATTTAAAAATGTGAATTTCAAGAAGACTGGAGAAGAAGATGAGTGCTGTAGCTGAACAATTACGGATCCAATAAAGAGTTCGGAGAATTTGGCAGACGAGTGCACCAACGCTGTCAATTTTGGTGCGTCAATGACCCTGATTTTTGTTGGACCTTCTAGATCCGATACAAGCAATCTCTGAAGGAAAGGCGCATTCTCAATGACCATAACATGCAACAGCTGGAGTGATCTCTTCCCAATTGATGTCTTGTTGCGGGGCCAGCAAGACACATAAATCCATCGGAGATTCGTCGAGGCGATGTGGAGGCTAATGAACCCGTGGATCTGCTCAAGACGAAGGTACTCGATCGTAGTACAGCTGTGGAGTAGGTGCTCCATAGCCTTCTTCGAGATGACAACGTCGAAGAGGTCGAGCTTCTTGAGTTGAGGGAGAAGAAGGGCGGGCGCGACATTAATCTGGGGAAGATAGCAGGACCTGAAGCTGGAGCGGCGCAACGTTGGCGTGAGGCGGAGCGCGGACGGCGGCAGAGAGCGACATCGTCCAGCTTCAAAGCTGAGCTCCTCGAGCTGATCTAGGGCGGGGGATAAGAACTACTCGTCAAACTTGGGTTGGACCTTGCAGTTGGTACTGAACATGCGGATGTCAAGGCGTCTGGCTGGCCCAGGGTGCGATGAAAGGATCTTGGAGACTGTGTCCATGCGTTTGCAGTCCCCGTCGCAGAGGCAGCTTTCGACGGTGAGGTTGAGGGGGACGCGGCGCCAGAGGGGGCGCCACCGCCGGGAGAGTAGGGCGGTCCGCACGATAGATTTGGTGGGGAGGAGGCCGATGATGACGAGCAGCATGTCGTCGGGGAGGCTGCTGATGAAGCCCAGGCTCGCTGGATGCGGTTTTGGCTCGATCCGCCTCCGCTTGTTGGCTGCCTCGCCGTCCATCTCAACCGGCGGCGACGCCGGTGTACACGTGTGCTGGTGTGTGTTGTGTGCTGGGTGTGCGCGAGTGCGTCCTTCTGTGCATGCCGCCGCGCAGTGGTGAATTGTGCGCGAGTGCGTCCTTCACACGGAAGAAGTGTGTCCTCAATGCGCCCTCAATTTACTAGCGTGCGGGGTGCTACCCCGAGTGGTTTCAGCTTTTTTTACTTCACCGCGTGTCACATGGGCCTCTAGTTTACTTATTTTCACCCACTGCCAGATGGGCCAGCACACGAAGATATAGAACACGAGCTGACAAGGCAGCATGTGGACTGGTTGACCGGTCAACTAAACAATATACGGAGCTACACGCTGACACAGTGAGCGTATAATCCGTCGGTATAGAGTGTTCGAGTGAGAGGGGAGGCCCGTGAGAGATAGCAGAGAGAGAAAGAGCTACTCCCTCCGTTCGATAATGTAGTTCCAACATTTTTTAAAAGTCAAACTTTTGAAACTTTGACCAAGTTTATAAAGAAATTACTTATATTTACAATACTAAAGATAAATGATAGTATGAAGTAAGTACATGTTGTGATGAATCTAATGATCGTTCCAGATGTAAATGTTTTTCTCCACATATACCTGGTCAAACTTTTCTGAAGTTTGACTTTTCAAAACATCCATATGCTTATGGATGTGAGAGAGTCCCTAACTAGAGAGAGAGAGAAATATAAAGAGTGAGTGAAAAAGTGTGTGTGCGTGTGTGAAAGAGACATGGACAACACTCGATAAAAGTCGAGAAAAACGTGTGTGTCTTATGCAAACATATCACACATGCATCTTCGACAACAGAAGCAAGGTGAGGAGATAGTGTGTGGTTGTTTGCAACCGAGAGAGCAAGACCCCTAGCACGTGGCCAAGAGGGGTCTGACAAACAAGGGAGAGAGGTCAAGAGAGATGTACGGAGAAAATGCAGACATGGGGAGGAGAGAGTGTATGTTTGTCATAGAGAGATCCCCTGGAGATCGTGATGGGACTACATGGGTGGGAGATCGAGTGACAAGGTGTGTGCGCGATAGAAGATACCCCGAGAGATATCGAGATAGACGTATGGATAGAAGGAGACAATACGTGTGTTCCTGATGGCTAGTGAGAGATAATCATACTTAGGGGGGAGTGTTTGCGCCTATGATGGAGTGAGGGATTATGGTACTTATTAGGGGGGTGCGTGTCACATAGAGAGAGAACAAGGGCGGAGAGTGTTGGATGGGTCTATATGTATAGCGCGAGAGAGACATGTGTATGTGTGAACCAGGGAGATATAAAATTTGAGAGAGATTGAGGAGCCCCGATAAGGCTGAGTGGTGCATGAGATAGCTGAGAGGGGGGAAAGAGATATTCCATCCGCTCGATAATGCAGTGCATGTAAATTTTTTAGAAGTCAAACTTTGGAAACTTTGATCAGGTTTACGCAAATGTTATTTATATCTACAATAACAAAGATACATCATACGAAACTACATCTCATGGTGAATCTAATGGTATATGTTTGTCGTTCTAGATGTAATTGTTTTTCTCCACGTACATGGTCAAACTTTGTGATGTTTGACTTTTCAATAAATCAATATGCTATGGACCGAGGAGAGTGCCTAAGTCGAGAGAGATCAAGTGCGTGTGAAGGAGAATGAGTAAGTGTGCAAAAAGAGTATGTGTGTGAAAGAGAAAGTGACAACAAACGATAAATTAGAGAGAGAGTGTGTTTTTTCGTTCCTTAGGCGAACATATCATGCATGCATCTCCGAGATAGAAAAGCGAGGCGAGGAGATACACGAAGATAGCTAGTGTGTGATTGTTTGCAGCGGAGAGAGACACCCCTATAGCACATGTCCAATAGAGGTCTGGCCAACAAGGAACAAAGGTCGAGAGGGACACATGGAGAACATGGACGCATGGGGAGGGCGAGAGGGTGTGTTTGTGATAGAGAGATCCCCTCGAGATCGTGAGGGGACTATATGGGTGAGAGATCGAGGGAGGTGCGTGCGCGATAGAAAGATGCCCCAAGAGAAATCGAGATAGACCATGCACATGTTTGTGATGGAGACTAAGATTAGCTAGTCATATACATATAGGGGGAATTGCATGTGCCTACAATTGAGTGAGAGACCATCATACTTGGCTAGCTAGGCATGAGATTGTGTGTGTGTGCGTGTGAGATGGAGAGAGAACGAGGGAGAGAGATAGAGTTTTAGATGGGCCTATCGAGTGCGAGTGAGATATGCATGTGTATGTGGGACCCAGGTAGATGGAGAGTTTGAGAGAGAGGGGGAAGAGCTCCGAGACGGCAGAGTGGTGTGTGAGAGAGTTACGGGCAACGAGCCAAGGAATTTGTGTGCGTACGATGAGTGCACCCAAGATATCTATATAGTGTGCGAGAGAGACCTATATATGGAGTATATATGCATGCGAACTAGAAAGACCCCCCCCCACACACACACAAAGAGAGAGAGAGAGAGATGGAGAGAAAGCGAGAGGGACCAACAAGGTTTGTGTGTTGGATGCGTGCGACAGAATTGAAGATTGTCGGCGAGAGGGGGAGGTCGCGTTTTATGCATCAAAGACTGATATAAACCATGTTTCGATATAAACTTGCATTCAAATATTTAAATTGGAGAACATGTTGTCTGCAATCCACACATGAACGGATATATGGGTATATCAAACAAGTTCATTAATTTGACTTTCAACATGTTCATGGAGTACTATAATACTGTACAACATGCTACTCGATTGAGGTGTTCAATTTTGGATTTAGTTCACTATTTTGACCTGGTGAACGAGCTATTTCATTGAATCGAGATATTTCATTTTGGGTTTGATTCCCGTTTTTGATTTGGTCAACTATTCGTCATATAGTAAATCGCTAGCAACGAGCATGTTAAAACACATTACTCCCGAGCATCATCTCTCCATCTAAAAAAGAAGTGGCAAGCTAATATTTCAAAATTTGATTCGAATCGACTTGGTAAGGTAGACGTGGATGCTCGTTCTCCCAAATTTTGAACGAACCATTAAACATCCTCTGCTCGGTGGAATTCGCCCGAGCAAATAAATGGGAGACGCGAAATTACCATCCTATGTGGGACACGCATCAATTGGTCCGTTGTACATTGAGGGTAGGTTCGTAACTTCATCCAAGCGCGCCTTCTCCTCGGCCGAAATGACATGTGCTGAATAATTTATAAACCATGGTCGCAAAACACGCTCTCCTCGCCCGAAATAGCTCGCGCCCACTATTTCAAAACATGCTCTCCTTGCCCGAAATCGCTCGCGCCCACTATATTTCAAAACACGCCCTGCTCGCCCGAAATCGCTCCCGCCCACTATTTGGGGAGAAGCAAAGTTACTCTACTATCCCCGACCCTCAGTACACAGACCCAAGCCGAGAAGCCTAAAGGTAGGGGTAGAACTGTAAGTCCCCCTCACATTTCAGACAAATGCGTCCATAAAACATGGTTCCACTCCCCTCCCAATCCCCCCCATTCATACCTCGTGGGTGCCAAATCACCTTCTCCCCGGAAGCTCCCTTCTCCCATGCCGCAAACCCTTAGCCCCTCCTCCATGGCGCCCCCGCCGCACCAATTTCACAGCCGCCCTCCTCCCTAATGCCGGAGACGCTGTCCATTTGCCGTCATGCACTGGGCCGTGTTCCTCTTACTCCGTGTTGCTGGAGCTGCCTCGACGACGGCCGCGTGAACCGTACCGGAGCTGATTCACCCCCGACGTTGTTCACGGCGCCGGAGCGGCTCCGACTTTGGATCCGTCCAGAGTCCCGGCGCTGCTTCCTCGTAGCTGTCGACCGTCGCGACATTGCTGTTTCCCTGCCGCTGGTCGCCACCGCAACCGCGCCGGCCTCACCGACTCAGCAGCTGGACCTGCCTACTTCACCATGCCGCCAGATAGGTCGCACCCTCATCTCAAATCACTTTATTTAGGTGTCAGTTGTCTGAATTTTTATTCTGGGCCAATCTATTCCCAATGGGAAGCAGCACCCCTCGAGGCGGCGGAGCTGCCGGTTGGCTGGTGTCTAACGTAAGGGTGCGGGGCCGCAAGTTCTCCGCGGAAGCATCGCCTAGATGGCTATCTTAGAGTTGCGTGGGTTGAAGGTACTGCCGCCGCCGGATCTGGATGACGCGGAGTCTTTGTGGATTGGCCCCGGGGCGGCGCAACCATGGCAGTGTGGTGGGGCGGGGAGTGGGGTTTTTGCCGGGGCCACGGACGGCGGAGGCAGGCTGCTTTGCCGTTGGTCGCTGGCTCTTCGGGGAAGATTCCTAACAGTGTCAGTCGGGAGGCACAAGACGGCCATCAAGCCATCCGGCGTAGATCGGACAGTACCAAAATAAAATAAAATCGTGTGACCCCAATTTAATCTTCAGTCAACAGACATGTGACCACTCTCGTACCTTGCTGTTGATCTCTTGGTGTATTTCTTCAGATCAAAGAGATGTGTCGTTCTTAACATTATGCGTTATCTGCATCTTCAGCCACACCGTCTTCCGACTCACCGCAGCTGCTCCAACAAGGGAAGCATACACCAGAAGGGAGCTATAGTCCCCATTCAACAGTTCCCTGCATCGAATGCGCGTTCCCGACATGGACAACCACAACAACTGCAGGGCCATCGACAAGTCAACACATGATGCTCACTCCTATGGATGGCGGCCAGATAGGTTGTGCCCTCATCTTACTTGTGTGTAACATTTATGGCTTTGTTATTCATCTAAGCATGGAAAATAGATTATCACATTTCACTATATATTCATGCTGATCTCTTACGGTCTTGTTCAGGAGTTAACGCTGTTCCATAGTTCAGCTAAGATACTTGTTCTTTAGGTAACGCTGTTCCATAGTTATCATCCATCAGCCAATGCTATCCCACAGGCTGGTGATTATAGTATTATACCACTTCTAGTATTACCTATGTTGTTCTTTAATACTTTTGTGTGCCATCTAGTTAATCTCGAGTACAAACGATACATATCCTGTAGTTTTCATCTGTGTTCTCCCTTTAGTTTTTGAGACCTGTTGCTGCTAGTTAACCCCAGTCCTACTATTTATGTCGTCTCCTACAGGCACTCATTACATAAATCTAACTACTAGTTGTCTTCCATGCATGTCAGATATAACTGCACACACTGATATATCCACAAGGACCTCACGGAGCAATGTAAAGGCCAATAAACTTGATGTCAATGATACCCAATATGATGGAACATGTAAAGGCAGTTCTTCAGAAGACTTGCGGAAAGATGTTGAATCCTCTTCACCCCTCAAGGTCCTTGCTCTAACTTGGCCCGTGATATGGGTACAACATGCATATAATGTCCTGGAGTGTATCTACTCTGTTGCAATGCCATGTGCTTAGCATGCTGATCATGCATGTAAATATGTTATGCCTTCTGTTTTATAGTACCTATTCCATCCATGATAACAAGTTTTCAAATTCAAGTACTGTCATTCTACTCTATCGCAATGACATCTGCTTAATTTGGACATCATGCTTCTGAATATCTTATGCATTGTTATTCATCAGTATGTACTTCATCTGTCTACCATACCATGTTTTTTACCATTGAAGTGCTGTTCTAGTGCTCTGTTGCAATGCCATCTTAGTTTCCCAATCATACACGTGTATGTTGCCTTAGTTTTTTCTGTACGTATTCCGCTAGCATACAGTTTTACATTCAACTAGTGTTTTCTTTACTGTGTTGTCCTGTCGTATCCCTAGCTCTTACACCATACTCCCTTCGTCCGGATTACATGTTGCCAAAATGGATAAAAAAGGATGTATCTAGAACTAAAATATGCCTAGACCCATCCATTTTTTCTCCGGATGGAGGGAATACATGTCAATATGTCATGCCTTTCTATTCTTCAGTACCTATTCCATCTCTCTGCTGTAGCATGTTTTATAATTGAAGCACCATTCTTCTATACAAGGCATGCAAGGGGAAGACGACTATGTTAGAATCTGAAGGGTTACAAACCAGCTCTTTGCAAAAGATCCAAATGCCAGGAGATAATAAACCAACTCCAGTTTTTATAGATACTGCTCCAGCACTGAGAAACCCAACTCCTACTGATAATAAGCAGATTCAAGTGGCCAAAGAACTAGTCCGCTCCAGTCCAGCAAAAATATGTCAACTCCATTCTAAGAAGCGTGTGCGTATCCTTGCATCATGAAATTTTATAGCATGCTGATCATATTTTCTACATGTTTCTTACCATCTCTCTTTTAGAAAATAAGCTTAACAGATAGAAGAATTTCTGCATTAGTATCGTCTGTGAGGAAAGATTCTTGCAGGAATTCTCTGTGCTCCAATGCAGATGTAAGTACCTATTGTATTTCACTATATTTTTACATCGGCATGTATTTTGTTAATCGGCGTGAATCCAACCTTTATCTGATCTAAATTTAGTTTTAGCAAAATGTATGATTAAATGCCACAATGTTGATTTTTGTAAGGAAAACTGCCTGGTAGTTTTGCATCCTGAGCTGCATGAGTGTACTATCTCATATCAGTGGGTTTGAATACTTTGGTTCTGCAGTGGGTTTTTAGTGTTTTTTACTGTGTTGTCCTGTCGTATCCCTAGCTCTTACATCATACTCCCTCCATCCGAATTACATGTCGGAGAAATGGATAAAACTGGATGTATCTAGAACTGAAATACGCCTAGACCCATCCATTTATTTCCGGATGGAGGGAATACATGTCAATATGTCATGCCTTTCTATTCTTCAGTACCTATTCCATCTCTGTCGTAGCATGTTTTATAATTGAAGCACCATTCTTCTATATAAGGCATGCAAGGGGAAGACGACTATGTTAGAATCTGAAGGGTTACAAACCAGGTGTTTGCAAAAGATCCAAACGCCAGGAGATAATAAACCAACTCCATTTTTCATATATTCTGCTCCAGCACAGAGAAACCCAACTCCCCCTAATAATAAGCAGATTCCAGTGGCCAAAGAACTAGTCTGTTCCAGTCCAGCAAAAGAATGTCAACTCCATTCTAAGGAGCGTGTGCGTATCCTCGCATCATGAAATTTTATAGCAGTCTAATCATATTTTCTACATGTTTCTTACCCATCTCCCTTTTAGAAAATAAGGTTAAATCATAGAAGACTTCCTTCATTGGGATTGTATTCGAGGAAAATATCTTGCGGGAATTCTCTGTGCTCCAATGCTGATGTAAGTACCTGTTGTATATCACTATATTTTTACATCAGCATGTATTTTGTTAATCGGCGTGAATCCAACCTTTATCTGATCTAAAATTAGTTGTAGCAAAATGTTAAAGGCGCCAATGTTGATTTTTGTAAAGAAAACTGCCTGGTAGTTTTGCATACTGAGCTGCATGAGTGTACTATCTCATATCATGCACATTACTGAATTGTAGTGCTACTCTGGTTGCCCATTCATTCATTGTGTCAATGTTGCTTTCGTATTACCTTACCTGGCCGATGATAGTTGTGCCATATTGTGTTAATTTGGTGTTGGCTAGTTGCCCAAACGTTCGTTGTGCCAATGTTGCTTTCCTATTATGTGACTTGGCCAATGATAGCAATGCTAGTGTGTTAATTCGGTGCAGGCTGCTGAAGATAAGAAGACAAACTCTGAAAACAGCAAGGCAACCCCATTTTTTCTTTCCAATAAATCTAGGCCAGGTAATATGGCAATAACTCATGATTAATATGTTTGGTTCCCCTCCTAATTTATGTTATGATGCCGTGGTCGAGACACTCTCCACTATCAATAATACAAGCCTGCCAAAATCACCATCTCAATCTGTTCAGTATCCTGTGTCTCCAATGCAACGGAAAAAAATGTATGTTTGTGAACCAATTAATGGCTGAAGCAATGATGGAAATGGTGGAGGAATCAGAGGTACAGAGTCGTGCGACACAACAACTGATCAATGTTTTCAGAGACAGTGTAGCAAAGCAGCAAGAACTTGCCCACATGCTATGGGCGTCATCCGTGCTGAGGTTGCAGATTGTGACGTTGTAGATCGTTAGGTTCTGTTCATTTATTTGCACTGGTATCCCTCTTTGATTGCCCAGTGGATGTAATTTCCTGTAATATATGCTGGATGTGCAACGTTTTTCCCTGTATGCACCTTTGCTTGATCGGTTTTGGTCCTGTGCATAATTGCTCGTCGTAATGGGCTCAAATTATCTAATTTGGCCTAAAGACATGTACGAACTTTAGTGGGCCCATTAAGTTAATGGGCCATTACCAGGCCAAAAGTTAATGGTCGGCCCTCTTAACTCCCGGGTCATTAACAGGCCGACATCGAAGCGGGCAACAGGCGGGCCCAATTGATTTCACGGGCCATTAACATGTCGTTACTAAGTTCGGGCTACATATGGCCCAACTATACTGTGGGCATTTAGCAGGCCGAAAGAGACAGCGGGCTTGTACTGGACCATGAAGAGCATGGGCCGCTAAGAGGCCGAAAGTCAGGTCGTATTGTAAATGGCCCAACTGTGTTTTGGGCCTTTAGCAGGCCGAAAGAGAAACCGGGCTGGTATTGGACCATGAAGGGCCTGGGCCGTTAAAAGGCCAAAACTCAGGTCCGACTACAAATGGCCCAACTCATTTATGGTCCGTTAACAGGCTGAAAGGCACGCATGGCCGGGAATTGGCCCAACACTTAAATGGGTCACTAAAAGGCCAAAACTCAGGTCCGACTACAAATGACCCAACTGATATATGGGCCGTCAACAGGCTGAAAGACACACCGGGCCGGAAATTGGCCCAACACTTAAATGGGTCGCTAAAAGGCCGAAACTCAGGTCCAACAACAAATGGCCCAACTGATTTATAGGTCGTCAACAGGCTGAAAGACACACCGGGCCAGAAATTAGCCCAACATTTAAATGGGTCGCTAAAAGTCTGAAAGATGTACATCGTGAAAATTGGCCCATCCATTGAATGGGCCGTTAACAGGCCGAAATCTCATCGGGCCGATATTGAGCCCAAATATATAGCGGGCTGTTAACGGGCTCGAACTGACGATGGGCTGCAAAGGTGTCAAATCTTTAACAGGCCGTTGACGGGCCGAATTGGCACATCTCGTATGGGCCGTGGGCTTAAATGGACCTGACACAAGTAGGCCTTATATGGGCCGGCCTGCTAATTTTTACTGGGCTGACCTTTTTCACCAGAATGGGCCACTGACATCTGTCCCAACGGTGAGGCAACACGTGTTTCCTCCGGCCAATGATGATTTTACACGTGGAAAATCCCCATTGGTCCAGGCAGTTAACGGGTTATCGGATCCAAAACCGGACCCGATAGCTTAACGACGTTCCGTTACGGTGGATGCCACGTGTCGGTCACCCTTGACAAAAGCACTTCTGTGACGCGCGATTTATCGTCATGGAAGTGGACACTTCCGTGATGATAATTTTGGTAATGTCATGGAACACTTCTACGACAGCACAGGTATGACTATCTTGATTCTGTCATAAAATCGTCATGGATGTACATGCATGACAAAAAACGCGACCTACTGTGACAAACACGTATCATCACAGAAGTGTATTTTTTTGTAGTGAAGTGTGACATCACTTTCAGCTCGGCGGACCAGCTCAAGTGCGCCGCAGCTGCCGGTGCTCTCCCAATGCTCTGCTCACCTGTCATCAGCAATGTCCAAGTCACCAAGACCCTCGTCGATGGCGGTGCGGGGCTTAACGTCCTGTCCGTCGACACGTTCGACCGCCTTCAAGTACCCTATGACCAGCTACAACCGACCAAGCCCTTCTCAGGAGTGACCGATGGTTCCACCACCCCAATCGGGCAGGTCCGCCTCCCTGTCACCTTTGGTGGACATGATAACTACCACACCGAGCTTATCGACTTCGACGTCGCCCACATTCGTCTGCCATACAATGCCATCCTCGGGTACCCAGCGCTGGCCAAGTTCATGGCAGCGACCCACCATGGCTACAACGTCCTCAAGATGCCAGGGACTGGTGGTGTCATCACAGTCGCCTGTGAGGAGAAGGATGCAGTGTGCTCCCTTGAGCGCGCCTTCTAGGCCGCAGCAATCAAATACCCCGACAACAAAGGAATCCTGCACCCTCCTGAGGCCATCACCAAGAAGAAGAAGCAGATGCTCCGTGCAGGACCTTAGGAGAGCAGCGTCGCCAACAACACCACCTCAAGACCCGCGCCCTCAGATGGGGCGCCTCCCTCCCGCGCATAGGAAGGCGCGCCCGGCGCCCTCCTCGGGCAGGGCTCGAGGGCTCTCTTCTGGAGGGCCTCAAACCTTGCCAACATCACGAGGGAGCTTCTCGGGCACCACCTGGAGGCGTGCTTTGTGGCACGATTCCCTCAGGAGGGCACCAGGCGAGGAGCGCCTGGCGCTCAAGAGTTCATCACCCAGACTACCCAAGAGCTTCAAGAAGCAAGAGCCATGCGCGGCGACCGCCGCCCACCTGGCGCAGCTCCCCACCCAGGTGAGGATGGCGGGCTGCGCGTCTGCATCGACATCCCAGGGCTCAACAGGGCCACATCTCATGAGCTTTTCTGGCCTTCGCGCGTGGGACGTTGCGAGGGCCCGCCCCACAGCTATGTTCGCATGCCATTCGGCCTGTCGAGCATGGTGGCCGCCTATCACCGTAACCTGCGGAGCGTCCTGGCGGCTCAGGAGGCCAGGCATCACGCAGTCCTGGAGGAGATGGAGACGGTCCTCAAGGAACCGCCTGGACCCCTAGAGCCTCCCGAGGCTCAGGGTCCCGGTGGCTCGTGAGGAGCAACCCCTTCGCCACGTGTCTTCAGCTACTCCAACACTCCTTCGACAACGGAACCAGGTGACATTTTCCAAGTTTATTTAGCTGGGAGCGCCCCTCGGGCTGCATCATTCCCAGGCCGCGTGGGCCTGTCCCTGCGGCATGTATCCTTTTGCATCTTTAGCTTACTCTGCTGGGCGTTCCCCTCGGGCTGCATCATCCCCAAGCCGCTCGGGTCTGACCCAGTGGCATGTATCGTTCCTGCATTCACCTAAACTAGTTTGCTTTCCATGCGCTATTTACCTATGGTTATCACCTGCTTGATTATCACCCACCATGGGAGTTGCTCACGCTGGCACGACGCTTGTGCTCGGGTCCGTCCCAGCAACACCGACAAATCTGAGTGGTCGAGCTCTGACTCACGGCCCGCCCCGCACACGTCGCCTCACCGGGCCCTCAGTGCCTTCGTCTTCTTGCGGAGCAACCTGCGGTGGACTGGCAATCATAGTAGCAGCCTTTGTCCCTCCTCGCGCTAACCTGCAGGAACTTCCCGAGGATGACAGCAGGCGGTACCACGGGCTCCCTCTTCTCCCATGCGATTCGCTTGCGCGTTAAAAGGGGGGCTCTTGAGCATCGCGACTCATTAGCTCCTACTAGCTCTCTAGCCCTCACCCCCTGGCCTTGACCACGGCATCGCGACCTGCCATACCAGCGACGGCTGAGCTCGCTCAAGGGCCGGGACCTCAGGACGTAGAGCACCTGGGATAGCATGGAGAAGAGGGGGAGGCTCGCATGGGCTTGACCTGGCTGCACTACGACCGCCGACGCACGAGTCTGGCGCATCACAAGGAACCGACCCTGGACTGCCATGATAAGTTTCGCGCCCGGGTGAACCAATTGCTACGGCATAGGATTCTCACTTGTTGCAGCCCTGTTGCGGCAACGTCCCCTGCCTTTCTTACCTCTCATTGGCCGATTGCGCGCTAAAGGGGACCTCCTGAGTATCGCGCCTCAGGAGCTCTTATTGGACCTTGGGCCGCTCACCTCCTGGCCTTGACCACGACATCGCGACCTGGCATACCAGCGACGGCTGGAACCTGCCTGGGGTCCGGGGCCTGTCAGCGTAGAGCATCAAGCCATCGTGGGGCTGGAAAGGGGATACCGAGCCGAAATAGGAAGAGCGCTTGCATATCTTCATAATAAGGATAACATCAACAAAAGACATTACAGATCCTTTACACGCCCCCACGGGATCCATTTCGATTCCTCACAGGGAATAAAAAGAAGAGGGTTCCTAGGAGCCCTATCTACATGCACCAGCATGGTCGATGCCATCATCAACAGTGGGTCACCGGAGGCCGGCGCCAACCCCATCCAGATCAGCGACGGCGGCGGCCAGACGCTGCGGTCTTGCTCCGGGCACGACGAGAGCTCGCGGGCACGTAGATGTCGTCGCTCGTCTCCGGGGTCTCAGAGGGCTCGGGAGAGTTGCTGGACTCCCGAGCGTCACCGCTGCTGCTAGATGAGCCCCTCGTGAGGCAGACGGCAGGCCCGACTCCTGCCACGGCGCCGTCCAGGCGGCTCTCTCCGGGGCAGCACTCCAAGCGACAGCCTTCCGTGTCAAAGACCTTGAAGAACAACGTGGAGGCGCCGTCGTACTCGAAGTGGATCGTGAGGGCGCCCTCTGTACGGCAAACCCGGGCGACCTCACCCCAGCCACGGGTCATGAAGATTTTGCCCGAAGAAACGACATCGACCTTCGCGCCAGTCGCTGAGGCGTCGCAGTCGGCGTGCTGTAGCCAAAGCTCAAGGGGCCCCCTTGGCGGCATCTCGGCGGAGAAGAATTGCGGGAAGCGGATCCAGGTGCGCGGAGGCATCGCCGCCCACATCACGAGTTCGCGCGAGGAGTCCGCGGCGTGGGCTCCTTGGGCGAAGGCGTGTGTCACCGCGGCGCGGCGACCATGGTTGCGGCGTGGGCGGCGCCGCTCACCGCCTCTTCCTCCTAAGCCCTCGGCATGGGCGTACAGAGGCAACGGATACCCAGGAGGAGGCCGCTCGCACCAAGGCCTTGTCACCTCCAGCCTCCCGACTACGTCACGGCAGGGGACCGGCTTCTTCTTCGGTGGAAGTGGCCCGAGCTCGTTGCGGGGGGCCTTCCCCTTCTCCGCGGCCGAGAACCTCTTCGCAGGTGCCATGGGTGTCACTACTGGCAATGGAGCAAGGGAGAGGAAGCAAGCGGAACGGGAAGAGATGGGCGATGGGGGCTCCACCCCCTCCTCATTTATAGCAGGAGAAGGCCAACAGGTGATCCCCATGATCACATGTAATGATGATTTTCCTTGCATGCAGCAGGGACTCGTCAAGTTGGGCGGTTGCCGAGGCGGCGTGGGGAAGCGGAGACGCCCACGTCCAATCAATCGCCATGCATCAACCAAGGCCGCAGGCTGTTGCGGCCCGCGGCGCTCCGCACTTGCCCTTTTGCTTCGCCTCGAAGCCAAGTTCGAGCGCGCCTTGGGACCGGGGGCTACTGTTGGCGTTCTGGAAACGGGGGTCCCCAGACTTGCCTGCTTGCGGCCTTGGTTTCCACCAGCGGCCCTATACGGCCCATCTTCACCAGCAAACACCCAAGACCCTCGCGAGGAGCCAAGCCTCGCGAGGCGGACGACACAAGACCTCCTCGGGGGCAGCCTCACCAGGCTGGCTCGCGAGGGGCGGAGAGATCAAGGCAAGGGGAACCTCGCGAGGTTCCCGTGACGTAAGCCATGATGACCAAGGCCAGGCGGGCGCCATGCGGGCGCCAGCGCGCACAGTGTCCTCGTTCCTCTTTGGTGCTAAAGGGCAAGCGCAGGCGAGGAGTCCCGAGGCATCAGGCAAAGGTTTCCATATCGGTGCAACGAGACCAAGACCAGAAGGACGGCAAGACGGAGGTCACCGTGGAGCCCAAGACGGCGTCACCACTAGAGCCTTTGGCAGGCGAAGAACACCTTTAGTCAGTATAGCTTGTACTAGCTGTTCCCCTTCGAACTGGCCGTTGTGGAATCCCTTCCCGCTCGATATTTGGGAAGAGGACCAGGGCCTCTATAAATAGGACTAGCCACCACCATAGGGATCATCTCATCTGATCTTGGATTAGACCATCCTCACCCACACAAGCTCACCGGGCACAAGAACACCTCTCCTCAGGAGGCTGTTCTTCCCTTGTACTATTCATCCTCAGCCCAAGAGGCAATCCACCACACTACACTGGAGTAGGGTATTACACCACAACGGTGGCCCGAACTAGTATAAATCTTGTGTCCCTTTGTTCTTTGGGTTCGTCGAGCTAGGCCGTGAGATCTTGATGCGAGCGAGCTAGAGGGGGGGGAAAGATCTTCGTGCGCACCCCAGTGTTCGAACCTCAAGGGTTTTGCCGGAACCCGAAATCTGACACAACTCAAAAATTACAACTTGATACTAGAACAAAATATGACTCTATATGCGTGCCTCCGGCGGTGTACCGGGATGTGCAATGAATCAAGAGTGACATGTATGAAAAATTATGAACGGTGGCTTTGCCACAAATACGATGTCAACTACATGATCATGCAAAGCAATATGACAATGATGGAGCGTGTCATAATAAAAGGAACGTTGGAAAGTTGCATGGAAATATATCTCGGAATGGTATGGAAATGCCATAATAGGTAGGTATGGTGGCTGTTTTGAGGAAGGTAAATGGTGGGTTTATGGTACCGGCGAAAGTTGCGCGGTACTAGAGAGGCTAGCAATGGTGGAAGGGTGAGAGTGCGTATAATCCATGGACTCAACATTAGTCATAAAGAACTCACATACTTACTGCAAAAATATACAAGTCATCAAAACCAAGCACTACGCGCATGCTCCTAGGGGGATAGATTGGTAGGAAAAGATCATCGCTCGTCCCCGACCGCCACTCATAAGGAAGAGAATCAAAGAAACACCTCATGCTTCAAATTTGTTACACAACGGTTACCATACGTGCATGCTATGGGACTTGCAAACCTCAACACAAGTATTTCTCAAATTCACAGCTACTCCACTAGCATGACTCTAATATCACCATCTTCATATCTCAAAACAATCATAAAGAATCAAACTTCTCATAGTATTCAATGCACTTATTGTGAAAGTTTTTATTATACCCCTCTTGGATATCCATCATATTAGGACTAGTTTTATAACCCAAGCAAATTACCATGCTGTTTAAGACTCTCAAAATAATATAATTTAAGCATGAGAGTTCATCTATTTCTTCAAAATAAAACCACCGCCGTGCTCTCAAAAGATATAAGTGAAGCACTAGAGCAAATGACAAACTACTCCAAAAGATATAAGTGAAGATCAATGAGTAGTCGAATAATTTTGTAAGTATGTGAAGACTCTCTAACATTTAAGAATTTTCAGATCTTAAGTACTTTATTCAAACAGCAAGCAAAACAAAAGAAAATAAAATGATACTCCAAGCAAAACACATATCATGTGGTGAATAAAAATATAGCTCAAAGTAAAGTTACCGATGAACGAAGACGAAAGAGGGGATGCCATCCGGGGCATCCCCAAGCTTAGGCTCTTGGTTGAACTTGAATATTACCTTGGGGTGCCTTGGGCATCCCCAAGCTTAGGCTCTTGCCACTCCTTATTCCATAGTCCATCGAATCTTTACCCAAAACTTGAAAACTTCACAACACAAAACTTAACAGAAAACTTGTAAGCTCCGTTAGTATAAGAAAATAAATCACCACTTAGGTACTGTTGTGAACTCTTTCTAAATTCATATTGGTGTAATATCTATTGTATTCTAACTTCTCTATGGTTCATACCCTCCGATACTACTCATAGATTCATCAAAATAAGTAAACAACACACGAAAAACAGAATCTGTCAAAAAAGAATAGTCTGTAGCAATCTGTAACTCCCGAATACTTCTGTAACTCCAAAAATTCTGAAATAAATTAGTGGACGTGAGGAATTTGTCTATTAATCATCTGCAAAAATAATAAACCTAAAATCACTCTCCAGTAAAAAATGGCAGCTAATCTCGTGAGTGCAAAAGTTTCTGTTTTTTTACAGCAAGATCGCAAAGACTTCACCCAAGTCTTCCCAAAGGTTCTACTTGGCGCAAACACTAATTAAAACATAAAACCACAGCTAAACATAGGCTAGATTAATTATTTATTACTAAGCAGGGAAAAAAAAAGCAAAGAACAAAAATAAAATTGGGTTGCCTCCCAACAAGCGCTAACGTTTAACACCCCTAGCTAGGCATGATGATTTCAATGATGCTCACATAAAAGATAGGAATTGAAATATAAAGAGAGAATTATGAAGAATATGACTAGCACATTTAAGTCTAACCCACTTCCTATGCATAGGGATTTTGTGAGCACACAACTTATGGGAACAATAATCAACTAGCATAGGAAGGCAAAACAAGCATAACTTTAAAACTTTAAGCACATAGAGAGGAAACTTGATATTATTGCAATTCCTACAAGCATATATTCTTCCCTCATAATAATTTTCAGTAGCATCATGAATAAATTCAACAATATAACCATCACATAAAGCATTCGTTTCATGATCTACAAGCATAGAAAATTTACTACTCTCTACATAAGCAAAATTCTTCTCAATCGGAATAGTGGGAGTATCATAACAAACTCGAATACAATAAATTGTTTCCACATGAAAAGAGTAATGTTCAGAAAAAGGGTAATCATGACAAGTTTTGTAAATATAATCATCACTACTTTCTATAACATAAGTATCATCACAATAATAATCATAAGTAGCAACTTTGTTCTCATCATAATCAATTGAAACCTATTCCAAGATAGTGGAATCATTACTAAATAAAGTCATGACCTCTCCAAATACACTTTTATAATTATCACAATAAGATTTAACATCCTCCAAAATAGTGGGATTATTACTTCCTAAAGTTGACACTCTTCCAAACCCACTTTCATCAATATAATCATCATAAATAGGAGGCATGCTATCATCATAATAAATTTGCTCACCAAAACTTGGGAGGCTAAAATTATCATCTTCATTAAACATAGCATCCCCAAGCTTGGGACAAATATTAATTGCAGCAAATAAATTCTCAAACATGTCATTCTCATCAAACATAGCATCCCCAAGGTTGGGCCTTTTCATATCATAAGCATAATCACTCTCATCATTAATAGTATGGATAGCACTAATAGTATAGCAATTATCATCATCACAGTGAGTAATAGGAGCAACATCATTTGGGAGGGATACCCTTTTACCTTTGCTTCTCTGTCTTTTCTTTTTCTTCTTCACATCATGTGTGGGTTTAATCCTCTTTTTGGAGCTCCTTATTAATGAGATTGGTTGAATAGAAGGCTCCTCCTCGTTACCTGATTCATCATAAGGAATAATAGGAGAATATTGGGAAGTCTCTTCCCTTTCATTAGTATTCTCTTCATCGTCTATTTGTTTTCTTGTCTTTATGTAATTGGAAATATAAGGATTTTCATTGCAATTCATTGCACAATACATAAAAATTTCTTCTAGATCAAAATCAAGAACTCTCTCAAGGGCAAATTCTGGAATATCCTTAGTTATACGTTTCATTTCTTCATAACCCAAAAGCAAACTAAGTTCATTATGATGTGCAAGGGAAATCAAGTCATCACAATTTTTGGACACGATTCGATCATGAAACAGTTTGCATTGGATATTTAAGTGACCACGTTCATTGCAAAGTTCACAAGGATGGCTAAGAAAAATTAAATTTTCAGCACAAACATCTAGCCTTTCTTGCAACCATTTAGTTTCTAAATACTTATGCCTCTTGCAAAATATATCTTCCCTATTTGGTGTGTACTTGTGACTCTATGTACTCCCACTAGTAGAAAAAGGGCCTAATGTGAAGCACATTAGTCCCGGTTTGCAACTGAACCGGCACTAATGTGAGCATTAGTGCCGGTTCGAACGGCTAGGCGGTCGGCGCTCATTAGTACCGGTTCATGGCGTACCTTTAGTACCGGTTCATGCCACGAACCGGTACTAAAGAGGCAGTGGCTGGCCGTTGCCATGGTGGGGCCCGACCAGCCCCTTTAGTACCGGTCCTTGGCATGAACCGGCACTAAAGGGGTTGTGGCAGGCTGTTTTTAGTCCAACCTCGCTCCCTTAATAGGGTTTTTACCACCTTAAATATGTTACTTCTGAAACTATCACAAGCACTTGGTCTTCATTGAACTCTGTGTGTAGAATTTGTGGCCGCAATATGAGTCTTCACCGGTTTCTAAACCGTTGAGGACTCATATTGACAATTCACATTGTACACAAAAGATCATTGATGATCAATGTATTTTTGATGTATATTTTTACATGTTTACACCCTCACTCTCAAAATTTTAATAACTTATTACAACTCCAGACATTTTTTGTGTTCAGCATGCACCATTCAAAGCCACGGCATCAACTTTCAACCCTTTCCGACATAATTTGCTATTCTTAATGCATTTACTGATTTGTTTGAGCTAAATGGACCTGAAATTGAAAAGCTCTACAAATGAACTCTGAAAATGTTGAAACTTGGCTTGGTATCATCATTTCACCCGCATAGCATGTGCAAAAAAGTAGAGAGGGTCACGGCAAAAACTGGATGCACTTCGTGTACAAACTGGACAATCTCTTTCGAAGTATCAGGGGTTCGGACGAAAACTCATCTGTTACACCGGCAATTCAAAATTTTAATAACTTATTACAACTCTGGACGTTTTTTGCATCAGCATGCAACATTCAAAGCCACGTCATCAACGTTCAACCCTTTATGACATAATTTGCTATTTTTCATGTATTTACTGATTTGTCTTGAGCTAAATGGCCCTGAAATTAAAAAGCTCTACAAATGAACTCTGAAAAGGTTGAAACTTGGCATGGTATGATCATTTCACCCACAAAGCATGTGCAAAAAGTAGAGAGGGTCACGACAAAAACTGGATACACTTCGTGTACAAACTGGACAATCTCTCTCGAAGTATCAGGGTTTCGGACGAAAACTCATCTGTTACACCGGCAATTCAAAATTTTAATAACTTATTACAACTCCGGAAGTTTTTTGCATTCAGCATGCACCATTCAAAGCCACGTCATCAACTTTCAACCCTTTATGACAAAATTTGCTATTTTTCATGCATTTACTGATTTGTTTTGAGCTAGATGGCCCTGAAATTGAAAAGC